>NC_059381.1:3514027-3674027 GCF_019703515.2 Myxocyprinus asiaticus | reverse complement strand
AAGTTTGTCATAGACTACCATATCCAGAGAATGTACTTTACATAAACTATAGTTGTTTCCTTAGTGTACTAGTACAGCTTAACGATGATGTAATGTTCCTTAATCCACCACAACGGCAAATGCAACAGCACAAACACACACCAACAGTCCAGTCTTTATTAAATTGCTTGATAATCTAACTGCATATCACTTGAGACCTTGAAAATGTGCTGTAATCAGATAAAAAATGACACACTGATTTAATTTTCTAACACTACATGGATTAAACACAACAGCCTCATGCAGTGCAGAGTGGGATCCCATTGGTAATGGGATGCCCACTATGTGACATAAAAGGAACTGCAAGAGCCAAGATTTTAAAATGCAAGAGGTTTTTTCTATCTCAGCAGTTTGTTTTTGTGTTTCATGCTGACTTGTGTTTCTCTAACCCATTTCTACAACATTCACCTCTTACATCCTATTAGATGCCCCTCCACCAACCATTGAAACACAAACTATAGCTACAACAGAGTCTAAGACCCCTCCTACATCCACTGAAGCCACGCCCCCAACCACACCCTCTCCCAATCCTTCCACTGAGCTAGCTAAACCACCTGCTCTCACTGAGGCCACGCCTCCAAAAGCCACACCCCTGGAGGAGGGGCCTGTTCCTATACTTCCAGAGAGCAAAGGTATGTTATGGCTAGTAGGTTTGTGTGTGCGCTCTCGATGTTAGTATTCTATAGAAGCCTCTTTCAAGCACTTGTTTTGGCAGTCAAAGCATTGTAGCCAAGCCAAAGCTCAGCGAGTCTGTTGCCAGTAAGTCATCTACTCCAACCAACCCCTAGAGTATTGCGGGTAACGGCTGCAAAGTGTGTGCACAGTGGGAAATCAATGCTCAATTAGACAGTGTTTTCCACTGTCAAAATATAGGGTGACTTTGCATCTTTCGGCACAAAGCGGATTAGGACGGACTGCGCATATAAAACAAAAATGAACCACTGCACACATACACACGCACTGAACAAAGCAGGCGTACACACAAGAGGAATGAATACTGCATGACGTTTAACGAGTGAACTCCATCTACCGTGAGATGCACAAGCTCAGATCAGAAAACGTCAGGGGTGAATAAACTGCTCAGCTGAGACGAAAAACAGAGAAGCTTCTCGGATGGATTTAATAAACGTGGAGATCTTTAAAAGTCCCAGTTGCATGCAGCCGTGCACATGTGTGGATAAAATTACAGCATGGTCATTGATGTTTACACGTATGAGCTTTTGTGTACCTCAAACAACAGCACTTAAACAAACTCATTTGTCAAAATAATGTTCGCAATTTAACGTTCATGATTTCATACAGATGATATACCCCTTGACTTTAAAGTCAAACTAAAGAAATATTCCAGGTTCAATATGAGTTAAGCTTAATCGACAGCATTTGTGTCATAATGCTCATCCCTCCTTTTATAAAAAAAAAAAAAAAAAACAGAAATCGAGATTACAGTGAGGTACTAACAGTGGAAGTTAATGGGACCAATTTTTGGAGGGTTTAAAGGCAAAAAAGCACTTACATTAAATCTTCTTTTAAAACTTATGTATTATTTAAGCTGTAAAGTTGTTAAAATCATACTTTTTTACATTCGTTTAGGGTTTTAGAGGAGTTTATGGAGTTATCATGGCAATGAAGTTGTAAAATTTGATATTACTTTACACAGAAAAGTTTAGTTAGCGATTTAATCACACTTAAATCATGTTAACACTCATATTGTTTATGTCTTGTGGCTATACGTTTGAAAAAGTTTGTATTTTAGAAATTTCGGATTGGCCCCATTGTAAGTGCCTCACTGTAACCCAGATTTTTACTAGAAAAGTGGAGACAAATCTAAATTGTTTTTTGTTGTAATCAACAATATGCCAGAAATGCTTTCAGTAGAGTTTAACTTTTATTGAACCCAGAATATTCCTTTAACAAAACTTTTTATCCCCTTTTCTCCCAATTTGGAATGCCCAATTCCCACTACTTAGTAGGTCCTCGTGGTGGCGCAGTTACTCACCTCAATCCGGGTGGCGGAGGACAAGTCTCAGTTGCCTCTGCTTCTGAGACCGTCAATCCGCGCATCTTATCACGTGGCTCGTTGTGCATGACACCACGAAAACTCACAGCATGTGGAGGCTCATGCTATTCTCCGCGATCCACGCACAACTCACCACACGCCCCATTGAGAGCGAGAACCACTAATCGCGACCACGAGGATGTTACCCCATGTGACTCTACCCTCCCTAGCAACCGGGCCAATTTGGTTGCTTAGGAGACCTGGCTGGAGTCACTCAGTCACTCATTCGAACTTGCGACTCCAGAGGTTGTAGTCAGCGTCAATACTCGCTGAACTACCCAGGCCCCCCACCCCACACCCCACACCCCCCCCTTTAACAAAACTTGAGAATAATGCACAAATAATTTTTATGGTATTTTTCCTTTCTAGAAACTATTCCCTCAATCGTCTGAGACTTAGTGAACAAACATTAGTCATTGCAGTTGCGATTGCAGAATTAAGGGATAGTCCACCTAAAATTTAAATTCTGTCATCATTTACTCACCCTCATGTCGTTCCAAACATGTATGACTTTCTTCCGTGGAACACAAAAGGAGAATTTTTAAAGAATGTACATTTTTCTCTTTTTAACACAATTAAAGCTCCAAAATGACAAGAAAAAGAACAACAAAAGTATCATAAAATAGTCCATACAACTGGTTTACTATATTCCAAGCAGGGCTGGGGAGTAACGGAATACATGTAACGGGATTACATATATAAAATTTAAAATATTAGTAACTCTACAGTTCCACTACAGTTACAATTGAAATTGTTGGTAATCAGAATTCAGTTACATTCAAAAAGTATTTTGATTACTGAAGAGATTACTTTGCATTTTATTGTAATTTTTTCCATTTAATATTTAGTCTATTCAGTTGGAAAACATTTTGTGACGAGGAGGAGGGTGGGGCTACGCACTCCCGGCCCCCAATCGGGCTAATCAGCCGAGGAGAGGGATAAGTGCAGAGGGATGCGGCAGCTGCATGTGGCTCTCTCTCTCTCGAACTGCCGCATCCCGCTGCACTTATCCCTCTCCTCGGCTGATTAGCCCGATTGGGGGCCGGGCGTGCGTAGTCACGAAAATCAACATTAGATCATATATTTTTTTCTCTAGTAAGACCTTTGATATTAGGGCAAAAATATTATTCTTGATGAGAATATTTGTATTGTTTTTCTGTAAAAATAAAAATACAATTCTTAAAACAAGATCATTGCATAAGCTTTTTCAGAGAATGTATTTTTGTCTTACTGTACTGGCAGATTTTTTATAGTCAAAACAAGTGAAAAAATTTACCAGTGCTGAATATGTAATCCAAAGTATTTAGAATACGTTACTGACCTTGAGTAATCTAACGGAATATGTTACAAATAAAATGTTACAGCATGTATTCTGTGATCTGTAGTGGAATACATTTCAAAAGTAACCCTCCCAACCCTGATTCCAAGTCTTCTTAAGTCATACACATCACAACAAGTTTGACATTAATGAGAGCAAAAACATGTTATAGTAGGCCTGTGTCTTGTGACCAATTGTGGTGCACCGTGATGTTTGTATGTGCACAAGTATTAGCTTAATCACATTAATAAAGCACACATTTTTAAAACCAATGCACCATTGGTATATATATGTTATAGTTTCTTTAAAAAAAAAAAAAAAATATATATATATATATATATATATATATATATATATATATATATATATGTATTTATTTATTTTTTTTTTTGGTCCCTCAAATTTTCCCCTACCTGTATTCTTAGTCAATAAATTGTGGGCAATGTAGTTTCAAGCAGTTATATTGTGACTTGTAATATTGAAACTTTAATGGTGATTAGTCAAACAATCTTCTAAATATTCAATCTGTAACTTCTCCCTCCAGAAGCCTCAAAACCTGAGAAAAAGGACTCAGGTAAACCGGTGAAGCCAGTGAATAAGACAGATATGGAAGGTAATGAGGTAGTGTTGTAGCTGCGCTGTAGATGTTTTCATTGCATGGCTCTCTACAGTGCTGAAATCACACTTTCAGCACTTTTCACAATCCCCTTTTCTCCCCAAATTGGAATGCCCAATTCCCACTACTTAGTAGGTCCTCGTGGTGGTGCGGTTACTCACCTCAATCCGGGTGGTGGAGGACAAGTCTGAGTAGCCTCTGCTTCTGAGACCGTCAATCCGCACATCTTATCACGTGGCTCGTTGTGCATGACACCGCGGAGACTCACAGCATGTGGAGGCTCATGCTACTCTCCGCGATCCACGCACAACTTACCATGCGCCCCACTGAATTGCAACCACGAGGAGGTTACGCCATGTGACTCTACCCTCCCTAGCAACCGAGCCAATTTGGTTGCTTAGGAGACCTGGCTGGAGTCACTCAGCACGCCCTGGATTCGAACTCACGACTCCAGGGGTGGTAGTCAGCGTCAATACTCACTGAGCTACCCAGGCCCCCGCAAATAGATTGTTAATGCTTTTTATTTGGCCTAGATCCCTCACAGTCCCTAGAAAGTAGATTATTTGTATGTGTTTATAGTTCAAGTTTTTAGACATTGCATGCTGAATTTGATGGTACTGTGGGTGTGTGTTGAATACAAGGAGTTTTTTGTCTCGAATATCAAGTATTGCTTGTGTGCATTAGGGAGAACAGGGGGTAAAGCTGCAAGACAATGTGACTTTAAATGTGTATATTTAGTGCAATTCAAAACCTGCTTGTTACATCCTAATTTCTGATCTATTAAATGGATTTGGGAAAATCTTGTATATTCAATCAGACTGCATAAGAGCAATTAATGATGAGTTATGGTGTGAGGGTGACCACATTAACACACAATAAATGAAAGATGTGTGTCGACTCTAATGGGATATTTCACTGTTTCAGCACCTCCAAAGCCTAATGCAGAGAATTCTGGAAAAAAGGTTAAACCTCCAGTCAGAGATGAACAAAAGGAAAAAAAGAAAGAAGCACAAATAAAAGCAAACGAGAAAAAAGATTTAAAAGATGTCAAAAAAGGTGTATATTTTAAAGAAGGTGAGAGCAGTAAATATTAGTCCAATGCAAGGTAGTGGTAGACATATACTGTAGTAGTAGTTTTTTCATATGTGCACTGTAAATATATAAAATAATATATTAATACTGCTAAGAAAGGCCTGGGGCCTGTACCATGAAAGTGGGCTGGCCTTTACACCAGTGTTCATCGCCAGAGTAACTTACACTCCACGGCTAACCTGCTCCGGAGCAAGTTTTGTTCTGGGTAACAGATCGCTAACAGATATTCAACCACACAGCTGAGAGTAAAGTGACATCTCTGATGCAATGAATTCACTTCCCCATGTCCCTTAAACCTCACTTTACAGAAAAAAACTTAGAAATCCACAAAATCGACTCTTCGTGATAAAGTATTATTTGAGAGTCTAAATATAGATTTTTGGCAGATGGAGTTTTGTATTTTATTTAAACACACTATAATTGTTTTTCACTTACCTACTCAAGCCATAAAATATAAAAATATCTATGAAATATAAACATAATATTTGGATTAATTTAATACCTGCCAATAATGACAGATTTTTATTTATTTATTTATTTTTTCCCCCAATTTGGTCTCTAAGTCCTTGTGGTGGTGTAGTGACTCGCCTCAATCCGGGTGGCAGAGGACGAATCTCAGTTGTCTCCGCGTCTGAGACCGTCAATCCGTGCATCTTATCACGTGGCTTGTTGAGCGTGTTACCACGGAGATGTAGCGCGTGTGGAGGCTTCACGTTATTCTCCGTGGCATCCATGCACAACTCACCACGCGCCCCACCGAGAGCGAGAACCACATTATAGTGACCACGAGGAGGTTACCCCATGTGACTCTACCCTCCTTAGCAACCGGGCCAATTTGGTTGCTTAGGAGACCTGGCTGGAGTCACTCAGCACGCCCTGGATTCGAGCTAGCGACTCCAGCGACGTGGTAGTCAGCATCTTTACTCGCTGAGCTACCCAGGCCCCAATAATGCTTAATCACTCCACAAGATGGCTATAGAAAGGCATGAATGTCACCCAAACCCATTATTTCATGGACTAGAGATGAATAACAGTATTCCACTTGAAGTTCAATATAAGCTGTACTCAAAATATGTCTTTAAAAAAGAACAACTCATCTTATATTTGCATACCAGTTATTGTATACGGTACTCAGAGTGCTTACTTTTTTCATTATTCAGTAGAAGCCCATATTTATGTTTAGTAGTAATAAATGATAATAAGCTTTCAATTTAGATGTATTCAAAAGCTTTTAAATTTTAAATTAAGTTTTAAAGCTTTTAAAATGAATACGCCTGTGTTCTTGTTGTGGATGTATATGAATTCATGTATGTATTGATATATAAGTCCTTTTTGTATTTTTATCACATTCAGAATATGTTTTCAGCTGTCCTCTTGAGCTATCGCAGCAGCTAATGTGTTTCTTCTAGCGGTGTAATTTCTTCATAATTGTACAGTGATCCCTTGTGCTGTGTAAATTATGTGTTTTAATTCTTCATGATATCACGGTGATCTCTTGTGCAGTGTAAATGCATTTTAATTTTTCACATTTTTACAACAATCTCTTGTTGTGCTTTTTGAAGATATTTAAATACTTCACTAATCTTACATTTTGGGACCAAAGCCTGAGTTGACAGAGAAAGTTGATGAGCAGCCACGTGGTACCAATTAAGCCTGATTAGATTGGTTTGTTTTTGTCAATTCGAAGCCAATCCTGAAACCCTGAGTTTGTTCAGCTAGCTTCATGGTACAGGCCCCCTAAACAAACTTATGCTAAACATGCAGAATCTAGAATCTCAGTTGACCCTTTATCATTTTAAAATTGCAAACAGAATTTTGTATTTCCTAAAATCTGTCATTTTCTAAAACATTTCTGCCTGGTGGTCTGAAGTCCCACCCAAACCCAAACCTCAATCGAAGGAACCAGTAAAGATTTCCACACCCAGTGACAAACAAGCAGACAAAGAGCAAGACAAAAAGAAAGAAAAAGGTACCAATTAGACTGTTGTATAGATAAAGAGAAATGCTATCTGTGCATCTTGAAGCGTTTCTCACAGCTCTTAATATCAAAGTGACATTACCTTTCTCCTAAACTGCAGTCCCTCAAAGACCTAAACTCAGACCCGAGGAACCTACAAAAAACATAATTCCCATTGAAAAAGAAAGGGAAAAAAAGACAGAGGAAGGTATTGTTAGGTGTGCAGATGTGGTAGTAGTATGGTGACCTTTTCTTAATTTGTGGTGGACAGTGAAAAGTGTAGTGTAGGGGTGAAAAAAATTATTTTAGTGTGGTCTGTTCAGTAGATCATGTGCATTGTGATTGTTTTGAGAAGTGAGCATATTAATTGAGTATAGTGGTATGTAAATATTGTGAACTGATTGATGTATAGGTAGTTATTGCCAGTTAGTTTTATGTTTGTTCGGCAGCTGCTTGTAAAGCACAATTAGCTCACTATATGTTTGTGTGTGTGTATGTGTATGTTCCAACACCGTGATAATCTCAATTAATTGCCCCCAAGCATTCTCTTCAGCAAGCCCAGTGGAGGATTCTGGGAAGGGTGAGGAGGTTTCTGAGAAAGATCAAGTCATTGAAGAAGAATCTAAAAGAGTGGAAAGTGTTCAGGAGAATGAGGGAAAAAGGGAAGAAATTGGTATGAATATCAAATAAGTACTTTAATGTGTTTTTTATTCCACTGTTTATCTGCTGTGTTTTCAGTCCTTGAGTCATCTTATAAGTCACTAGTAAGCCAGTTACACCAATACTTAAATCTGTTGTATCATTCCCAGAGTCCACTGAGTCAATACAAGAGTCCAATGAGTCAAAACCAGAGTCTGCTGAGTCAATACCAGAGTCTGCTGAGTCAATACCAGAGTCAGTGGAGTCAATACCAGAGTCTGCTGAGTCAATACCAGAGTCAGCGGAGTCAATACCAGAGTGTGCTGAGTCAATACCAGAGTCAGCAGAGTCAATACTAAAGTCTGCTCAGTCAATACCAGAGACAGCTGAGTCAGTATCAGAGTCTGTTGAGTCAATACCGGAATCTGATGAGTCAATTCTGGAGTCTGGTGAGGCAGCACTAGAGTCTGGCGAGCCAAAACCAGAGTCTGGCGAGCCAATACTAGAGTCCGCTAAGTTAATACCAGAGTCTGTTGAGTCGATACCAGAATCTGTTGAGTCGATATCAGAATCTGTCAAATCAAACCCAGAGTTCACTGAGTCACAACCAGAGTCTGTCGAGTCAGTACCGGAATCTGTTGAGTCAATACCGGAGTCTGCCGAGCCATTACCAGAGTCTGGTGAGTCAATACCGGAATCTGTTGAGTCAATATCAGAATCTGCCAAATCAAACCCAGAGTCCGCTGAGCCACAACCAGAGTCTGTCGAGTCAATACCTGAATCTGTTGAATCAATACCGGAGTCTGCCGAGCCATTACCAGAGTCTGGTGAGTCAGTACCGGAGTCTGTTGAGTCACTACCTGAATCTGTTGAATCAATACCAGAGTCTGCTGAGTCATTACCGGAGTCAGTCGAGCCAATAACGGAATATTTTGAGCCAGAACCAGAGCCGATAATAAGAGAATCTGTCCCGCAAGGACCAGAGTCTATCAAGCCAATATGGGAGTCTGTCGAGCCAATATCAGAATCTGTCCCACCAAAAATAGAATCTGGCCAACCAGTGCTGGAGTATTTTTGGCCAATATCGGAGTCTGTCGCACCAAAAGCAGAGCCAATTTCACCATTAGTCAAGCCAGACAAATCAGTACAAGACCCTGAAATCTCAGTAGCAAAACCTGTAATGCCAAAACTAGAGAAACCAAAAAAAACAGAGGAAGCAGAAAAATTCTCGGAGAAGGAAGGAAATAAAGAAGAAGAAAGGGAGAAGGAAGGCACTGTTAAACAGACAGATGATAAAGGTATGGCTTCGCAAGTGGTGTCAAACTGACCGTAGAATATAGGGTAGAAATCTTTAGGAATTGTTTCTTGAGTGCTTTTGTGTAGAAATAATGGCCAGAAAAATCATTACCTTATAAGAAGAATCTTTGTAGACTTATAAAAAGATTATTACACCTAAAAAAAGTGTCTTTTGATGTAAATTACCCACTCACAACATACTTTAAAATGGCATTTCTGATCTATATACAAGTGGTAAATCATCGTTTTGTGTCTAATTTAGACCCAATTTATCTATGGATTACTCAGACCTTATCTTTGCTCATCTAGTACCTTCCAAACCCTCAAAGGAAAAGGGTGAAAGAGGAGAGGAGGAAAAGGAGAAATTTTCGGAAAAAGAAATTGAGGGAGAGAAACCCTTTGAAAAAGAGGGTGAAGTAACGCCTTTTGAAAAGGAGTTGGACAAGGAAGATAAAATAGAGGACAAAGATGAAGAGAATAAAAAAGGTATCCTTGCATACACAGTGAAGTAGACTCAGTGTGCTTTGTAGGTGGTGTAGTCAATCACTGTGTATGTACAGCGTAGTCACTAGAACATCCACTCAAGCATTTAAGTACTTCTATAGCATACTATAATTTATATTGCATAATTTATAGAAGAAATTCCTTGTAGTAAGTTTGCACCAATAAATGTGCCTTACAGGGGTTCTGTAAGTAGACAACCTCCTGAGTGAGTGAGTGAGTGTGTGTGTAATTGTGTGTATTGATAGCCGAAGAATTGCTTGTCGTTGCCTCGATCGCAGTGTTTCTAAATAAAAGTGTAAAATATGACTTTTCATCCTTTGAAGCGCTTCTGAAGTTCTTATTATCTGGAGAGCCCCAGACAGTGCGACTAAAAGGAATCATATATGATGACTTTAAAGGTGAGAAAAATGTGATATGAGATGTGAAAAAGTGAAAGAGAACTCAGTATGCTCTGTGTATGGGGTCTTATAAAACAGTTTTTATGGACCCCTCTCACACGCAGAAGTATATAAACTACATGGGTAAACGTGGCAAATAGAGGTACATGGGAAAACATTATTTTTGCATTACTATTTGCTACAAGAAAGAGAAAATCCACTATTGTGTTTCCACAATTTTCCAAAAGAGGAAAAAATAGAGAGAGATGTATTACGACGATGCCAAATTTACTGTCACTGTATTTGAAACCAAGTGGTCACAGCAGTGGTGACTTGTTTGATCATTTTTTTTATTATTATTATTAATGTCAGGTTAATATAATAAAAGTTAGACATATAAATATACATTAAATACTTATAAAAAATAGCTATACAGTATTTACCCTGCGAAATTAAGGTAGAAATGCATCATCACAGTCGGCAAAAAGAAAAAGAAAAGTTTATGAGAGGTTGGTTACTATGGAGAGTTCTAGAACATCTAAAATTGTTTGAAAAGTTTTAGATCATGTTATAATGTTTATTAAAAATATAGGTAACAGTGAAAAGTATTTAATTATTATTATTATTATTTAAGGGATAGTTCACCTAAAGTTCACCTAAAAATTAAATTTCCATCATTTACTCTCCTTCATGTTGGTGACTTTCGTTCTTACGTGGAACACAAAATGAGACGTTATACAGTTTGTTAGTCTCAGACACCATTCACTTTCATTGCATCATTTTTTTTCCCACACATAGAAAGTGAATGTTGACCGAGGCTGTCATCCTGCCTAAAATCTCCTTTTGTGTTCCATGGAAGAAAGAAAGTAAACATGAGGGTGAGTAAATGATTTTTAATGTGAACTATCCCTTTAAAGACAACAAAGAATTCCAGAATGTTACAGTGTTTCACAAAGTCAAGGCCACATTCACACTAATAAGCTTTTGTTTGAAAACGCATTGATTTTGTTAAGTTTATACCTCTCATCCGCAGTGGAACTTGTGGGATTTTTCGGTGGAGGAACTTTTAAAAACGCTCTCTAGTGCAGCATACTTTGGAAAACAGTGACGTTAAGAAATGGAAATTTTCTATTAGTGAAGAAGTGGCCTAGGAGGTACAGTATATGTAACTCGGAAAAGATTTAGAACATGTTATTGTTTGAAAATTAATTGGCTGCAGAGAGTTCTAGGACATATAAGTGTTTATTAGAATGATAGGTAACCGTTCCGGAACAGGTTACATTGGATTTGTCAGTCAATGAGCTGTACTGTAGAGTTCTAGAACATGTCATAGCATGTCACAAGTTGACTCTGTCTCATTAAGTTTTTTATTGTGCCATTTTCCTGTCCCCTCTATTCTAACTCTCTTTCATCAATTCCTCCATCTCTGCTTCTCTCTATATTGTGATATCTAAGGTACAGTAAGTGTGTGTATGTGAAAAGCTTTCATTTATTTATCGCTTTGTCTGTTCCTATGTGCTGAGACAGACTCTGTATGAGTTCTCTCTCTCTCTCTCTCTCTCTTTTAAGTGCAAATAAATATTTGAAAACCTTCTGAAAAAATAAAAATGCTGAAATTACTAAGAATTCTGAATACTTATTAAATGGTCTAGATTAAAAGTGCATTTAAATGTGCTTTTGTATAAAGCAACTTCAATTTTAAAGATCATTAGAGAACGAGCATGCCTTTCATTGAACAAAAACAGACACATTATACAAACATTTTGAAGTTTTACGCAACCTTAATATGGAGGTAAATTCATGACTAAAGTGTTTGATGCATAAAAGCATGTTGAATTGCTCTAATCGAAAAAAGAAATGCATTGTATTATCAGAGCTTGCATTTAAATGTGTTGAATTTACAGTGCTTGCATTTTGGGAGGCTGAAATTTAACATGGTTGTATTTTTAAGCAACATGGAAACATTTCACAACTAATTTCATTATTAAAAATTCAACAATAAATATTCACCTTCCAAAGTTCATTTCCAAAATATTCAGTTCATTTGAAAATACCATCTAGATTTTTCGACAGGTAAAATTCAGCCCGTTCTATTTCGCTTAACAAAATTTGCTTCCTCAAATTCAGTGGTTCAAATTCAGTTGGAAATTCAAACTTCCACATCCGGGAACTGCAGGAAAAGCAGCAGAGTACCGATGCACAATCTCAACCTGGTGCTATTCGTTCTCACCAGTAGGTGGTGCAATGCGATCGGTTGTTGACTGCTGAACACCAAAGATACAGGTAGAGAGAACAGCCGCGTATGTTTTGATAGTTTGTTTTTCAAGATTGTTCATGGATAGAAAATAGATACATATTTGATTTGCACATGTGGGTGGGCATGAAACGCACCTTTCCAATAATTGGTCAACCCGTGTCATCATCAGTTCCTCAATGCTGTGCAACAGAATAATTATCCACCGCTACTCAACTTTTAATGCAACTACATATTATCTCTCTCTCATTAAGCAACCAGACTAAGGAATGCCTATGACACAAACCGTATTAGGGAAGGGTCTATAGACAGGGCTTCCTGCCAACATACTTCTGCGTAGTCATGAGTTTATGCAACCTAAGTGTGCCAGAGAAATATTATTTGTCTGTTTTAGAAAAAGCCTATTGATGTCCCTCGCATCTGCATGCAAAATTTGTTGTGAAGCTGCACACAGTTCAGTTCATTGGACCGCGCGGAGCGGATGCATTTATGTTGTAGTAAAGCGCAGAGCAGTATGTGGAATGCATTGGCTTTTTAAAATGTTTATAAAAAGATTGCCCAAACATTGTCCAGGTTATTACATAACTCAGATGTTTGAAGAGCTGATTGCTGTGTAGGTAGGCATTACGTATAATGTAGTAAGGTGACCAGTCCCAACTGGAAACATTTTTGTCTCATTTCACTTATTTGTCCATGGCTGGGTTTCCGGATGCACTAAGTAGAACATTAGTATCACTTAAATAGTACTTAATCTCTACGGCGCGTTTCCCAAAAAGCATCAAAGTAGTAAAGTAAAAACATCATAAATTTAACGAGGGCTTTGAACCGCTGTAAAGTCATAAGTGCAAATCTTTCTTGTATTTTCACAGTTTATCAGAGAATAAGGAACATTTAATAACTTGTATTGATATATTTGGATCAGTGGAAAGCTATAGCCAGAAACAAGGCTTTGGGTGTGCCAAGGGTAAACTGTGTTCAAGAACTAAAGCACAAAAAATGAGAAATTTTTTGTAATTTTAACAACAATTGTCATTCACAAATGTAACAATTTTTTAGCTCTAAATTTATTTTCTATTTAGCCCTTCGTTACATTATAATGAATTTATTAGCCTAAACAAATGAATGACACTTTTTTCAATGGAGTTGGTGGGCTTGTTAATATATCCAAATGTTAGGCTTAATATTTAGTCATAAAATGTGATTAAATTATTTTAGAATGTTACATAATTATTTTCCAAAATCCAGAAGACAAATGCACAGGTAAATGAAGGGACAATTTGCACTAACTGACAAAAAGTACTACCCCAGGTTTCACATTCACTGATTCAAAAACTTAATTTAGGAAAAGAAATAAATGTGTGATGCATTTTATGAAATAGAACAATGACAATACCGTGTGCATTCAGTTTCCAGCAAAAAAACAAAAACACTTTTGGCAACATTAGAGACCCTTATTATGATTCACATACATGCATTTCTATCATTAATCTCTATAAAGCTGAGCATCAATCTGAAACCCCATCTTAACAAAGTCATCATTATTTATTTATTTAAATGCTGTGATCTTCATTAACTTTCGGCTTACATATAATTTCCATGCTTGTCAGTATTTCCGCATTATTGTCATGTTGAGAAGATAAACTCCTGGACATATTGGCCAAGGTTTCAACGTTGGACCGGACAGCTCCCGTAACGAAGCATTGAAGTTCTACTTTATAATGAGCAATCTAAGTGCTGTTTTGGAAAACAGGCATTCTCTATGTAAAATAACGATGTGTTAATTAAGATGATCATGAAAGTTTAAGTTGCAGCATATATATTTATATATATATATATATATATATATATATATATATATATATATATATATATATATATATATATATATATATACAGTACTGTGCAAAAGTTTTAGGCACTTGTGAAAAATGTTGCATAGTGAGGATGTCTTCAAAAATAATGACATAAATAGTTTTCATTTATCACTTAATGTCATACAAAGTCCAGTAAACATAAAAAAGCTAAATCAATATTCGGTGTAACCACCTTTGCCTTTAAAACAGCCCCAATTCTCCTCGGTACACCTGAACACAGTTTTTCTTGGTTGTTGGCAGAGAGGATGTTCCAAGCTTCTTGGAGAATTCACCACAGTTCTTCTGTCTATTTCGGCTGTCTCAATTGCTTTTGTCTCTTTATGTAATCTCAGACTGACGCGATGTTCAGTGGGGGGGCCTGTGGGGGCCATGACATATGTTGCAGGGCTCCCTGTTCTTCTATTCTAATCTTTTCTATTTGTAAAAGTAATGTTTGGGAGTCTAACATTTATATTTCCTATTGACACACTAAAGCTATAGATATAAATAACCATCTTGAGACAAATGTTATGTGCTTTTTGAGTGAGAAGGAGAAATTTTCGGAAAAAGAAATTGAGGGAGAGAAACCCTTTGAAAAAGAGGGTGAAGTAAAGCCTTTTGAAAAGGAGTCGGACAAGGAAGATAAAATAGAGGACAAAGATGAAGAGAATAAAAAAGGTATCCTTGCATACACAGTGAAGTAGACTCAGTGTGCTTTGTAGGTAGTGTAGTCAATCACTGTGTATTTGCACAGTACTGTATGTTTATGTTGTATTTTATGAGCTTAAGAACGGTTCAAGAGCGTTAATTTACGAACGTTTTACGAACTACTTAGATAACGATGCTTTTGGGAAACATGTCTTAGAGATTAAGTACTGCTTAAGTGCTACTAACGTTCTTCTTAGTGCTTCAGGAATCCCAGCCAATGTTAATAATAATAATAATAATAATAATAATAATAATGCATAAAAGAGATATATAAATGAATGAATAGATAAAATAAAATCAGAGAGAGCAGAAAAATGTCAATTACTTTTCTCATCGTCTCCTCTTCCTTTCTGACACCCAAGGGCGCTCTCGCCCGCACCACGCGTTGTGCAGCACCACATTTCTGTCACCGTTATCACCTCTAGGAGTAAAGACCAGACCTCTCAATTGGTGAATGTCCCTAAAGCGCAGGTGAGTTATAATCAATTAATGTCATTGGCAGGACTATACAGCGTCCACTGTGTTCATTGATCCTGGAATCTTTCATCTCGAACCACAGAGCAATTTGTGAAAACTAAACATTACAAATGCATATAAATGCACACCTGATGAACAAAGTATTGATTGTGTAAAATAAATACACAATCATTCTGCACAAATCTATTGCAAAACAAAATGTAATTATGTAGTTAATTAGGATGAAAATATCTTTAAACATTTCCAGGGAGGTAAATTACAAATGTTTATAAAGTTATGCACAAATATTATGATGTTACTGTGATGAGCAGCAAGTTCTACTGAAAATTGAAATTGAAAATAAAAGTTGACATTTAAAGATTATGTAGATGTTCAATTTGAAAAGACATTTCTCTGACTGAATTACAACTGACATTTGTATTGTTATATGTCCAGACATCAATGCAATGGAGACAAGTCAGTGCAAAGTTTTTTTATATTCTAAAATGTCTCTTTCCCCACAGTATGGCTATGCCCCAAAAGGCTCCTCAGTGGTGCTCTACTGTGACAGGAAATATCGCCACTATCAGTATTTTGTTGCACCTGATTGGCAGGGAGGAATTTATGCATCTCCATCCATGGCTGGCTCTCGCCCTGGGGGCATCATTGCTGCCTGTTGGGCCACTATGATGCACATGGGTGAGAATGGATACGTTGAGGCCACCAAGAAAATCATTGAGACGGCCCACAAAATCAAAACAGGGTCAGTAATAATGTAATGTGTGATTGTAAATAGGAGACACAGAAAAGGTGTTGGTTTGAATGTATAATCAACTCATTTAAAAATGTTCATATTTCAGGCAGCATTTGCCTAAATATGCAAGACATTATAATATTATAGAATGGATAGTGTGTGCAGTGAATCTGTAAAGAGAACAACCTCTAAAAAACTCTTTCTACTCACAGAATCCGTAAAGTGGAGGGGGTTTTTGTGTTTGGAGATCCAGAGGTGTCCGTGGTGGCACTAGGCTCCAATGTCTTTGATATCTTCCGCTTATCCAATGCACTGACATCAAAGGGCTGGAATCTCAACACTCTGCAGTTCCCATCTAGGTATGGTAAAAAAAGAGAATATCTATTTTTTGTTGGATCTCGACCACTTTCTATTGGTAAAAGGTTACACTCAAACACTCAAAAGTTATACATAATAACGGCGCTTAAATTGCATGAAAGTTTATTTTAAATAGCAAAACAAATCAACAAAAAACTCAATCAAAAACAGTTCTGTCAATGCATTAATTCTGTAAAAAAAACATTATACATTACACCTCTAACATTTTACAGTATTAAGAGAAAAAATGCACTGTTCAGAAAAGTTATATGGATCATTTGTTCTTTTGTTGTTCCTCTTTCAGCATACATATTTGTGTAACAATGCTTCACACGCAGCCTGGTGTAGCTGAACAGTTCATCAATGATGTGAAGAAAGAAGTAGCTATTATCATGAAGAATCCAAATGAGAAAACGACTGGAATGGTGAGCTTCCATTTTAGTAGACAAAAGTTCATATGGAAACAGGCTGTCTTGATTTGATGACATATTGCACATTACTTTGCAAAGAGATCCTTAGATATAGAGTACTGTGGAAAAGTTTTAGGCACTTGTGAAAAACATTCGAAGTGAGGATTTCTTAAAATAATTATGGCATAAACAGTTTTCATTAATCAGTTAATGTCATACAAAGTCCAGTAAACAGAAAAAGAGCTAAATCAATATTTGGTTCTCCTACTTACAACTGGACACTTGTTTTTCTTGGTTGTTGGCAGACAGGATGTTCCAGACTTCTTGGAGAATTCGCCACAGTTCTTTTATTTATTTAGGCTGTCTCAATTACTTCTGTCTCTTCGTGTAATCCCAGACTGACCCGATGTTCATGGCTCTGTGAGGGCCATGCCATCTGTTGCAGGGCTCCCTGTTCTTCTATTCTATTTGCAAAAGTAATGTTTGGGAGTATAAAATGTATATTTCCTATTGACACATTAAGTAGCAAATATAAATAACCATCTTAAGACAAATGTTTTTGTGAAACATCTTATGTGCCTAAGACTTTTGCACAGTACTGTAAATATATTTTTGCTGTCTAAATGCACATTGGCAAACCAGTCCAGTTCAGACTATTTGTGGCATGTATAGTCTCGACTGATAAACCATAATAAAATAGCCATTGTTAAAGGTGCTGTAAGAGGTTTTTTTTTTGTTCATGGAAAGAATGCAAAAAAATGTCTTACTCCCTGAAAGATTTTAATGAAATAAGTGCTGTAAGATATCTCAGTTGCCTTTGTGACAGCTCTAGACTCTGTAAACAGCAAATAAAAATGTGTCGGCGGACAATGACGCTTTCGACCTGTCAATCATTTTGTGTGTTCTCATAGTATTGTAGTTGCAGTGAATTATTGAGGCTTACTGCCATTTTTTAAGTCAAGTTGTTCATAACAGTTGTCTGTTGAGGATGCTATTTTGCTGCTGTTGTTTAAACAACCCTGTCTGCATGATGTCGGCCTCAATAAAGCTAATTTATTATCTTTGGAGTGCTGTATTTTGGAAAGATGGGGTGTGGCTAATTCAACAGCTCAGTCTAGTCGAAGTAGAATGGCTGAAATCGCTTACAGCAACTTTAACTCTGTATTCTTCTTCTATGTTTCAGGGAGCCATCTATGGCATGGCCCAGTCTATTCCTGACCGGTCAATGGTGACCGAAGTCTCACAAGGCTTTTTGGACTGCCTCTATAGCACTGAGGTGCCCAAGATGCAAAGCAAGACCCACAAAAATCATAAGAACCACATGAATGGCAACTCCAAAGTGCACTGAGATTGACTGTCAGGGTCTCCACCCTTAGCTGGCTGAAGGGATGTTCACCACAATCATCTAATCGTTCATTTACTTGTTTTGTCCATTCAGTCACCTATTTACAACTAACTAGTTTAAGTATAAGCCATAGTCACCTGATATTTTGGCATTTGTGACAGAGGACCATCCTTATTCCTCTCTATAGTACTTAAAACTATAAAGGGAGCTGCACAAGTATCTGTGTGAGTCTGTGAAGGTTCTAGGACATCTTAGTCTTCAGCACCTCACACGTGGACAGCAACTCTTTTAAGGAGCACTTAAAATGCGTCCCGGTCCACCCAATTAAATCTGCCAGAACATACTAATAGTTTGCAAATAAAAATAAACTGCATTTTGTCACATGCAAAATAGCTCTCATGATAATCATCATATTCATGTTAGAAAATGTAGTTGAGAAAATGGGTGACATGTCGTCAATGCTAATCATAAACCATACCCAAAAATATTTCACTTAATTCTAATGAAATTATAAACAACAAATAAAAATAAATGCTGCGCAAAATTTGCATCAGGTTTTCTCGTAGGCAAATCAAAGACAAACAAATCAACAGTAAACATAAGTGCTGTTTTTATTTTATCATTTGTTCATCTCATGTAACATCTGATTATGATTCAACTGACTTCTGTTATTTAATTGACTATCTGATGATTTTATTTAACTACTATTTGAAGTGCAACAGTTAAAGAAACAAAGTGAGCCCAGTTTAAAATCTGTGGTCAACTGCATCTTAATTAAAGAGTGTTTACAGGTCACTTTTCATTGAGGCAAGGTAAACTTTGGATAACTAAATCTGTGTTTAATTACATTGGTTTTAATAAATACAAATATGTGTGTGTATGTGACTTGGTGCAATGGAGTTCTTGTTCATTGTATATATGGCAACAGTCACCCCTGAAACCACAACCCACAAAATGCATGTGTAATGAAGGACCGAGAGCTTTATATCACTTGACATTTCTCTTAATTTATGTACGTTATTTTGCACTATTTTCTTTGCATGCCATTTCTTTCTAAGCTGGCATTGCTTCTAAGCACTTAAAACTGAAACGGAGAGCACTTCCAGCCAAGTGCATTGATCACGAGAAACAAAGGCTGCCTGTGTGATTTTCCGATAACTATGGGTCTTTTCCGATAACTATGGGTCTTTTCCGATAACTATGGGTCTTAGCTCTTAAGAGAATTCTCTACATGTGAAGTTGCGAACGCTCTTTCCTTTTCTTGTGTGTTTCCCAAACCTGCACTAAACACAAATGTGTGACACACTTTTAAGTGCTTCTTAAGAGTTGCTGTCCATTGTGAAGTGCTGAAATCTGACCGTATAGTGTCGCTCATTCATAGATTTGTGCATAACTGTATAAATACATGTAATTTAGCTTGCTGAGAAATGTTCAAAGTTATTTTCTTAAATAATCAAACTAATTAACTACATAATTAAATACATACAGTAGTTTTGTAATTATTTTTGTGCTGGAGGCTACGATCTACTGTTTTTACACAATCACTGCTTTGTTCATCAAATGTGTGTTTGCAATATTTCATTTATCATCTGTGGGTTGACCATGGGGTGCAAGCTTCTAGGGTCTGTGAAGACTGTATAAAAAGTATAAAGAGGTTAACGTGTTGGCCGGCCTATTTCATGTGCACAAGAGGGCGGTGGAAGCATTAACATAGGGTAAATGTACAAACATTATCTGATCAAGCAGAGAGCTGCACTTTGCGCCCAAACTGATCATCAGTGCATAACAATGTGTGTGTGACAACGCCCTTCAGTGTCAGAGAGGAAGATGACGGTTTGTAAGAGAAGGAATGTGGGAAGATGCGCCAAGATAGACAATTTCCCCGTAGATACAGTATAACATCAACATCATAACTTCTGAATTTATTACTATATCATGCGGCCACTTTGTACCAACTTGTGCACAAAGGTAGGTCTATTGTTTATTGATTTAGGCCTAATTAATTTTTCATTCATTAGCGAATTTTGTTAAGCGAAATAGAACGGGCTGAATTTTACCTGTTGAAAAATCTAGATGATATTTTCAAATGAACTGAATATTTTGGAAATGAACTTTGGAAGGTGAATATTTATTGTTTAATTTTTAATAATGAAATTAGTTGTGAAATGGTTCCAAATGAAATATTCAATGCTTAAAAATACAACCATGCTAAATTTCAGCCTCCCAAAATGCAAGAAATGTAAATTCAATGCATTTAAATGCAAGCACTGATAATACAATGCATTTATTTTCTTCGATTAGAGCAATTCAACATGCTTTTATCCAACAAAGACTTTAGTCATGAATTTACTTCCATACTTAACTATTTGCTATGTGTAGTCTGAATCCTACAATGGATTATACTGAATATTGTTTCTCTATTCAAATGCCAGTGAAATATTTCACACATCTGACTGTCATATTCAATTCACACAGATCCAAATACTGTATTTTTCTAAAAGACTAATGTTTGAGTTTGTCAAATTAAGGCCCTTCACGATTTGTCAATGTTTCCCAATACACTGAGGTCTAAGATTCAGATTAAATAAATAAGAAGGGGGACTTTGAATCATGGCTCATCTATATACTAAATATTGATTCTCTGTAAATGATGGTATGAAGAAGACATAAAAGAGGATACAGGACAGGTGTGAACAGGAAAGGTAGAAGCCCAGTTGTGTGACAAAAAGATCTGCTTTAGAAGATGGAGAAACAGCTGTTTCAGAGAAACACATCTGTCATCAGATTCCCCAACATCCCGGTGGAACAAACATACACACACACCCTCACAAACACTACACACACGTGCATGAGGATTGGAAAAGACTCCCGTAAGAGTGTCCGAGATATCACCCTGTCAGCAGTACACACACACACATCTCAATTTAAGTACTGTAGGTTCAGCTAAAAAGACACAAAATGACACAAAAAAAGAAGCAATAGTTCTTCATTAATTCGCCATCAAATTTGGTCTCCCTGGACACATCAGTTTCATCCCATTATCTGTTTTGCATCATCCTTTTCTTTCTCTTTTAATCTTTCTTTTAACCCTTTATTTAAAGAGAGTGTTTCTTACTTTGCTGCTTGCTCTTTTGCTTTCAGATTGTGAATGTAATGGACACTCTAACCGCTGCAGTTATATAGACTTCCTGAACATCGTCACGTGTGTGAGCTGCAAACACAACACGCGTGGTCAAAACTGCGAACACTGTCGCATGGGCTTCTACAAAAACACCTCTGTGGAGCCCGACGACGAGAGCGTGTGTATCGGTGAGTAACAGTGAGTGTGTGTTTTCAAGAGGATTTCATTTGAAATTATATACAATTATTTTTAAGATAAGCAACCGTAGGGATTCACCGATATGAACATTTTTGGCTGATATCGATTTTAACAAAAACCTATAGGCCGATATTGATATTTTGCCACTTACCTTATTTCGTCATCAGATCACTGTTTTACTTAGGAATTATGCTTTAAAAATGTACAAAGAGGTACAAAAGCTTTTTTATTGTTCTAACAATAATAATTTCCATTGAACATTGGATCTGTTGCACATAAAAAAAGATAGTAGGTAAAAAGATAACAAAGATACCAAAAAATAACTAAATATGATAACATAATGACTGATATGAAAAAAGGTTAATTTGTACTTCTAAAACATTTTTAAACTTTTATTTTTGTATTTCAAAACAACAGAACTCACACTTTACATGTGTTTACTGTGTATGTTTGAACATTACAAATTCATACTATGCATATGTTGGGCAATTCCACGGAAATGTAAACCACAACATGAAAAAAGAAAAATGTTTAATTCTGTATTATAGTAGCATAATGGGTACTGCCGTCCAGACCACTAGAGGGCGCCGCTTGCTCACACAGAGCCGACTGAAGCACTGAATGAAGACTTTGGCTGTGTCTCGTTTGGAAGGATGCGTCCTCCGGAGGTCGCATTTGTCGGCCGCATACGTCATCGAGGCTGTCTCGTTTCAGAAAAGCAAGTAGGAATGCGACCTTCTTTCACGGGAATTTGGAGAATGCATGAGGTGTATCCTTCGTGGGCACTCACAACCCACAATTCTTTGCTTCAACGGAAATGTCTAAAAAAAATGACGCCAATTTGCCCGTAAATATGATGTTCAAACGCAATTCCCAAGTTGAAGTACCTCAGTAGATGGGCGCAGAGTATATAATATGCATAATTATATTAATATATAATTAAAATAAAGTGGCGTGCTGTCATAGCAACCATGTTACGTTCCGTTTCCGCTTGTCCTACGAAGGCCGTCTCGTTTAAACGAGGCTTGCTTAAAGGAGGACACTCGGTATACTGCAGCCTTCAAAGGACGCATCCTACCTAGCATGCAGCCTTCGAAACGAGACACAGCTTATATTTTAAAATGCAGCCTTTTAAGGTTCATTTTGCGATTTCAGTCTTAATTCAATCAGTCGTGCAGCATTAATGGATATCAAACCGATTTCTCAGAAGTCAAAGTCTGCTGGTTTTAACACGCTAGTCTAGCTAAAATTTAATTTCTATATTGTATCGATTTTACATTTTGCTTGTTGATTAATCTGTCTTGGAATGAAAGTCATACAATATCTTACGATTTCGCCATCTTATATCACGAGTTGTCATGAGACTGTGTTGAAAGAGATGATGTCACTGGTACTTGAAATAAAAATCTGACTCAATTCCAGCCACTTAAGTCTGGTTTTTCGTTTAGTCTGAATTTATTACTGCCTTCAATTGACCTTTTAAACTCCTACTTCAGTTAGGTAGTCATTATTATGACATATTACATATTCAAGTTAGAAAGTAAATGCAAAGTAGCTAAAGCAAAACAAACAACCAATGGATGACCTGAGAAAAACACTTGTTTCGTACCAGTGGATAAATATACGGTGTGCATTACAATAAACCACATCACTTTAACACAACCTATGTGATTTATTTATACATGATATCTATCGAATTATTAATACATTTTCATAAAGCAAGCCTGGGGGGGGGGAATTCATTGAATATCAGTTGACTACAAGCTTTCGTACTCAACACCTTAATATTACCTTAATATAATACAGCACTGAAAATTAAAATAACTTTGCGAAATCAGTCACTCCCATGTACTATGAAGTTGCCTTCAGTTATCTCTATGTTGGCATGCCCCTTCTGACATCACAACTAGGCCACGTTTACACTAAACCATTTAAGTTACCTAACGTCATTGTTTTCCAAAGTACTGGATGTGGTTATGGAAAGTGTTTTTAAAAGTCTCAGTTTTCAGTGGAGAAATACGCCAAATCGAAATCAAATGACAGTTTCCCTGAAAATATCACTTTGCTTGGTCGTTCATGTGCATGCAACTTAAAATTACAACAAACCCAACTTCATCTGAACGCTGCAAAACTCAGTAAAGCTGTGCTATATAATGCTCAGTCTTAGGCAATTGATTTATTTTGTCCGTTTTAGACACTAAAAGCAATTCAGCAAAAATTACCCTGAAAGTACGAGCGTGAATCTTTAAAGAGGGCCTGTCCAAGCAGTGTAGACTTCACTGAAGTGGGCGCCAGGGAAATCCAACTGTCGGGAGTCTACATCAAAGAATCTTCTAGCAAAAAGAGAAAAATAACCAGGAAACCCCATCCAACTGTAAGAAAAAGTGATACAGATGGAGAGAGGTACAGAGACGAGCAGAAAGGGCCCACAAAAGCATTTGCACACACAAGTAACACTTAAAAATGTATGAATATCTTTAGCTCTATATGACAAATTATCAAAGGAAGCGGTGTTCATTTTAAAGAAATATAACACTTTTCACGCAAAACATTTCACAAAGAAGTTTTTTGGTTTCTTAGTTCTGAGGAAAGCTCTAGCAGCATTTAAGCAGAGATGGCACTTGCTTTGACGTTTTGTTTTCTAATGCAGTGACATTCAACAATTTTTAAAGTGTCCAAAAGTGTCCATATAATTTTTGGAAAGAAGATAGATACAGAATGCAGGCTGTAACAAAGTTAAACTGTGACATTATATTCCTGAGAATGTCATATAAGAGATTCCCAGCGGCCTTTAAAATAAATGTCCAGAAATAAACCCGGATGTGACAGTATCTAAATCAGCGACTCTGGTTCCAAAACGACACTGAGAGTAGCAGGACAGAAGACGGAGTCCATCTGCCACACGAGGAGGCAAGGCGCAGGGTAAACGAAAGCCTGCTGTTAAGTCAGCACAAATGAGCATGCCCTCATCGGGTGTGTGCCAGGTGCCAACATGGCACAGGGTCAGCACCGAGATTTCCACAAGGAGAACATTTACCTCATCCTGAGCTCCCAACTGCACTAAGTTTACACTGTCTATTTTCAGGATTTTTCGCACAAGTGCAGTTATTCAGGCAATCGTCCTCTAATAAATTTGGCTCTAGCTCAAAATAATATATGCTGACATTCATAAGAAACATGAAAATAATTAATTTACAGCTATAGTGACAGTATACATTATTAAAGTACAGTACTAAAAACAACAATTATTATTATTATTAGTCACTTAGGTGTATGTCCTTAAAATATATATAAGCCCCTTTCTAAATTATGTACTGTATAAAGCAATATATCAGCCAGGTGAATTAATCAGACGCATTTTTGATTATCGCATCAACTGATAATTGTGCCTACTTGGCTGATTGACGGAAGTGGTTGTTTCCTCATTGTGTAAGCTTCAAAATCTACCAAAAGCCTTTCAAAATGACTTTATTTAAGTTACGTTTAGTAATTTGGATAATGCAAACAGTGTTGGGTGTAACCGGATTACAAAGTAATTAGTTACTGTAATCTAATAACTTTTAGGCACAAAAGTAGTGTAATGCATTACATTTTAAATTCTTATAATCAGATTACAGTTCCATTACATTTAAGTACATTACTTGGGTTACAAATATTACTAAAATACACATAATTGAGTAATACTATTAAAATGCATATGTCTGTTTGCATTTCTGTGACAGCTGAAGGGTGTGCGGTAATGAACAAGGAGAAAATAGACTTTATTTTGAATTTGTTGAGTGGAAAAACAAAAACAAGTTTGTGACAAGTGTTTTAGAAAGTAACTTAAAAGTAAAGTAATTAGTAATCTGATTATAATTTTAGAGAAGTAGTTAGTAATTTGTAGTGGATTACTTTTTATTTTTGTAACTTACCAACATTGGATGAAAACTGTATTATGTATATGGGTGTTTAATCAACTTAGGGCACTTTCATGTCCCACGGATTAATTTTTATTCAAACTTATTTTAACTTTTTCTTTTGTTATATGAAGTTCGCATTAAATATGACTTGGAAACTATTTACCAGCCCTTTATCATTTATTTTAAGTACTTTTCAAATGCCTTTTATGTATAGATGTTATTGTTTTATTGTCCCAGTCTTTCAATAGTAAACTATGAAAATCCATTATAAAAATACAAATTATCACATGTTTAAAACTATGATGACCGGGGGACTGGTTAGCTCAGCGAGTATTGATGCTGACTACCACCCCTGGAGTCGTGAGTTCGAATCCAGGGCGTGCTGAGTGACTCCAGCCAGGTCTCCTAAGCAACCAAATTGGCCCGGTTGCTAGGGAGGGTAGAGTCACATGGGGTAACCTCCTCGTTGTCGCGATTAGTGGTTCTTGCTCTCAATGGGGCGTGTGGTAAGTTGTGCGTGGATCACGGAGAGTAACATGAGCCTCCACATGCTGTGAGTCTCCGCTGTGTCATGCACAACGAGTCACGTGATAAGATGCGCGGATTGACTGACTCAGAAGCGGAGGCAACTGAGACATGTCCTCCGCCACCCAGAGGTGAGTAACCGCACCACCACGAGGACCTACTAAGTAGTGGGAATTGGGCTTTCCAAAACTGTAGTTTTGCCAAATTATGCAGAAAGTGTGAAAATATTATTTAATTGTGTGTATTTAGGAGACAAAGCATTAGCTATGAATTTAGACTTAGCAAGACAAAAGAGTTAGTCATTTAATTTTAAAAAACATAAAAACTAATTCAGTTCCATCACTGTCATTTCCACCCCAGATTTCTATTAACACAATATAGAATTTGAGAAGTGCTGTAAATGACACTGTGAAATTAAATAAACTAGTGTGAGTGTGAAAAAACGTTTTAACAAGACTTTCTAGAAGTTCACAGTGCTAAAACTGACCAAAGTTGAAGAAACATCCACATATCATCATTTTATAGTCCATCAGCCACTGAAAACCCCATAAAGGTTGACCACTAGTCTAAATGGTTTACATTAAAGAACATTTGTCTGTTGGCCAAAATGGTGATAAATTGAGACTGAGCACTTGTATTCAAATGAATTGGAGAAACTGGAACACCCAATATGATGAATGTAGAAAAGGAAGCTCCTTACAGGAACGTGCTTGCACATTAGCTAGACTAACCTAAAACAATATATAAAATTATAGCGTGATCTGAGCTAAAGAAGCACAAATTACTATTGTTGCTGATTTGAAATACGTATGTTCTTTGATCGTAATCTTGACCAATCGTTTTGGATATTTCATTCTTTCCCCATTCAAGTAGCTAAGAGCTGCACATCCATAGAAAATTTCCAAAGATGGCTGTCGAATGGACTTATATGCCGTGAAAGTGACTTTGCTTGTTTCTAACCTTGTGCAAACAAAGATGTATACACATAAATTACATGTAATGCATAAAGTGTCCACAGGTGCATATAAAATAACTCACCATGACATACGTGCACACATTTAAAACCAGTGAGATTACAGGGAAAACAAACAAGCATTTTCATTCTTTTTTGATTAACATAAATGTTCAGAAATAAACTGAAATGCCCCTAATTCTCTTTTCTTCTTTGTCATTTTAGAGTGTAACTGTAACACAATGGGCTCGGTTCATGACCGTTGTAATGGTACCGGGTTCTGTCAATGTAAAGAGGGCGCCACCGGAGTCAAATGTGAAGAATGTCTCCCCGGTTACTATTGGAAACAGGGCTGCTTCCGTAAGTACTTCCAGGATTAATTAAGACTTCAGTCAACTCTTCCATCTAATTAACAAATCAATGTCAAAGTATGCACTGGCCTTTCCAATCTCCTCAAGTTTAAATTTCAAGTTTAAATCAGATGTTAATAGATTCTTTCAAAAAGCTTTTGTTTACTGAAAGCAACCTGAAATTAAAGTTACGGTGTGTATAATATCATTAGCGGTTCTGGCTTGCAATCATTAGTTAGAAACTAGCATTGCATCCTCCCCGTAAAAGGAAATGATTAGTGTTGAAAATTTACCATATGATTTTCTTTCTTCTGTGCAACATGAAATATATTTTTCATAATGTCCAGAATGCTGATGTTTTCTATAAAACAAAGGTGAATGGGGCTGGGGGCTGTTTAGCTTTATAAATGGCAATAAACAGGGGCCTGGGTAGCTCAGTGTTAAAGACGCTGGCTACCACACCTGGAGTTCGTGAGTTCAAATCCAGGGCGTGTTGAGTGACTCCAACCAGGTTTCCTAAGCAACCAAATTGGCCTGGTTGCTAGGGAGGGTAGAGTCACACAGGGTAACCTCCTCATGATCGCTATAATGTGGTTCGCTCTCGGTGGGGTGCGTGGTGAGTTGTGCGTAGATGCCGCAGTGGATGGCGTGGGCCTCCACACGCGCTATATCTCCATGGTAACACGCTCAACAAGCCACATGATAAGATGCACGGGTTGACGGTCTCGGACATGGAGGCAGCTGAGATTCGTTCTCTGCCACCCGGATTGAGGTGAGTCACTACGCCACCACGAGGACTTAGAGCACATTGAGCGCAAAAAATATTTTTCTTAACTTGTATTTTTGTCTTGTTTTCCAGTAAAAATATTGAAATATTTTTAAAACAAGATATACAGTATTTACTTGACAAGCAAAATGGAATAAGATATTAAGTCTTGTTTTCAGAGAAATCTGACAAAATTTTATAAACTTTAAAAAATGTCCAGTGGGGTAAGAAAATAAACTTGTTTTCCCTTTGAATTAAGATTATTTTTCTTACCCCATTGGCAAATAGTTTTTTTTTCTTTTCTTCTTTTCAGCATAAACCTCACTAAATGTAGTTAGATTTCTCTGAAAACAAGGCAAAATATCTTATGCCATTTTGCTTGTCAAGTAAATTGATCTTGTTTTAAGAATATTTTGATATTTTTACTAGAAAACAAGACAGAAATACTAATTAGACAGCACGATCATGTAGATTTACACTCTACAATATCAGGAAGATAAGACCCTTCCTCTCTGAACATGCCACACAACTTCTTGTTCAGTCACTTGTCATAACTAGACTGGACTACTGTAATGCTCTCATTGCATGTACAATTAGACCCTTGCAAATGATCCAGAATGCAGAAGCACGTCTAGTCTTTAATGAACCAAAGAGAGCGCATGTTACACCACTCCTTGTCTCTCTTCACTGGCTGCCGGTTGATGCATGTATCAAATTCAAGGCTCTGATGCTGGCATACAGAACAGTCACTGGGTCTGCTCCAGCATACCTAAAATCATTTCTGCAGAGCTACGCGCCCACTAGAAGCCTGCGGTCGGCTAAGGAACGTTGCCTTGTTGTACCAACACAAAGAGGCACTAAAACACTTTCCCGGACTTCCGGTTTCATCGTACCACATTGGTGGAATGACCTTCC
This sequence comes from Myxocyprinus asiaticus, assembly GCF_019703515.2. NCBI lineage: Eukaryota > Metazoa > Chordata > Actinopteri > Cypriniformes > Catostomidae > Myxocyprinus > Myxocyprinus asiaticus. The sequence continues at coordinate 3,645,267 of NC_059381.1, read as the reverse complement.
CAACACCATCCATGAAGCTGACTCACTTTCTGTCTTCAAAAAACGGATAAAAACACATCTTTCCATGAGCACTTAACCAGTCACAAAAAAAACACCTTTAATCTGTTTTGAATACTATTCTGATGCTAGTGAAACTTTGTAATATGGCACTTTTTGTACCGCTGTCTCCTTAAGATGATTCGCTTATGTGTTCCGCTTTGGATAAAAGCGTCTGCCAAATGAATAAATGTAAATGTACTTAGAAAATTATTTTTTGCAGTGTAGGAGTCATGCATCATATTCCAATATGTCGAATATATAATATGTCGCACTAGATTTGATCCCAATGATGATTGGTCACGAGACATGCAAGAACCAATGATGTTTGACTTCATTGATGTCAGAACGGGCTTTTGACGCCATTGAAGTCAAAATAAAAAAAAAATATCATATGTTTGTATGAAAACTGACATAACACTAAAAGGACAGTGGCATCAAATGAAGAGGGCACAGGTGATTTTGATTTGACAGGAGATAGTATGCTAGTCTAAACTTCCCCCCTACCATACTTCTTGTGCTATTTCTGCCATATGTAGTAAGAGTAGTATGGTGGTGGTATGCTATTCCGAACTTTGACTTTTTCTCGCACAATAAATAACTCAAGTAACATATTTGCCACACCTCAAAACAGCATTGATCGATGTCTAATCAGTTTGTATTCTACTCCACACTACTTGATTATTCAAATAATGTGCTGCTGTGCGGATCTGCAGATTCTAAGAAGCCCTTGTTTATTGGAAACTGGTTTGTGAGGTAATGATCACATTTGTACCTTGATTCCCAGGATGCTTTTAGAACCCCTGTACTGTGCATTTTCCCTGTGATCCATCTTGAAGATGAAACTGGCCCACAGCCAGAACTGCTAACACAGTGTTGAGAGAGAACAGGGGGGAATCCATTAGGGAACACACTTCCGGAGCAGGATTTGTCATCTAGTTCACATACATTTGTTTTGTTCTAAGGTTAAGTGCATCTACATGCTGGGAGTTTTTACTGGTTTTAGTAAATGCACTGAATAAGTTTTGTTAATGGTATAAAATGTTTTTTTTTTATATGACTAATTCATGATGTATTTAGGTCTTTTAGAGCCCTACATTAACACCACATTTAGAACTTCCTGACCACTTTAGAGCAGCACAAAGACAGACACGTCCATATAACCCTTCACATGCACATTCACACACATGTACAAATGTATTTAGTCTTTTTCACAGGCTATGTTTAGAGTGGAATACTAGCTTACTGCTTACTGAATACCTCACAGTATACACTGTATACTACCAACTATTAAAAAAAAAAAATTGTGCATTTAAAAGAACGCATTATGCAACAAATGTTTAAACCAGTAGTATGCTACATTGTTTTCACATGACCTCATCATGTTGCATCTTTAAACAAATAAGTGAAACAGAATGCATTACACAATGATGAATGTTTCAAACAGCAGCATTTACATTGTTGTCACATGACTGTTGCCGTAAAGTAAAAATTCCATTTAATTTTTCCATAGAGGAATTTATTTATTTTTTATTTTCTCCCCAATTTGGAATGCCCAATTCCCAGTGCACTCTGAGACCTCGTGGTGGCGTGGTGAGACTGTCAATCTGCGCATCTCATCACGTGGCTTGTTGAGCACGTTACCGTGGAAACATAGCGCATGTGGAGGCTTCACACTATTCTCCACAGCATCCACGCACAACTCACCACGCGACCCACCGAGAGCGAACCACATTATAGCAACCACGAGGAGGTTACCTCATGTGACTCTACCCTCCCTAGCAACCGGGCCAATTTGGTTGCTTAGGAGACCCGGCTGGAGTCACTCAGCACACCCTGGATTCAAACTCATGACTCCAGGGGTGGTAGGCGAGTCAGCGTCAATACTCGCTGAGATACCCAGGCCCCGGTACCTCAGTGAGTATACCCCAGTATAAACTATATCTTATACATCTTAAAAGACAGACCTAGCGTAAGCTGCGAGGTTGGTAATCGATGGTACATGTTTCTGCAGAATATCAAAAACACATGCACACCAGAACGATGTTTGTAAGGTGCTAAGTCCAACAATGTCTAAAATCCAAAAATAGAGAGCTCGCTCACTTACTGCTCCAAAACGTTAACCACATGGCTGTTAATTAAAAGATTTTTTGGAGCAGTAAGTAAGTGTGCGAGCTCTCTTTTTTGGGGATTTTAGACATGCTTCTGCTGAAGCCTTCAGTCTAAAGTATTTCAATGTAATATTTTTAAAGATCCAATCACAGCTAACAAATTGCACCAAAAGAGCTCTGCAGCGACCGCCCACTTTCATGACGCACTGCAAATGATGCAATCGAGTAATCTGAATATTTTGCCATTAATGTAAAATATATAGATTTATACTTCTGACCAACAATTTAAAATCAATACTATTACATTTTTAAATAGTTCTTTAATTCAATTGTCATTTGCAATGCTTCATGGGATTGTATTTCATTTCCTCAATAAAGATGTTAAGTACACAGTCTTGTACCTTTGTCTTTGTGTCTCATTTTCAAAAACCTTTTTGCTTCAAATCAAAGTTTGTAATGTTGTGATTCACTTTGGCTTGATGCCGCCCTCAGTCTGGTCACCTGTACATGTGTGTGTGCTCCAAATGAACATCACTTATTAACAACATGGAGACTGATATAAAAGACACTGGTAATATTTCCAGTACAGTTGTACAGTGTGATTGTAGCTCAACTTCGTCCATCATGCATGTATACACCGGCTTAAGATCATAACTGGCCTCGGTGTTCTTTGCATGTTGATGAACTGTCTCCTTTCTTTTCTTTAAATACCCATAATAAAGTGTTAGTTACGTGACAGCTACAGATACGTCATATCAAATCACATGGATATCTAGATATTGATTTCTAGATAACTTTCTAGATAGACCTGGTTTGGATCAAAATGAATACCTGCATTGGTTAAGAAATATTTAGCAGTTTTCTTATTTTATACTATTATTTCTCAACATCTGGGTTTATTAGATTTTAATTTATTTTACATTTATACTATGTTGAAGATTTCTGTTGTGGTGCATTTTTCTTTTACACTGTGACAAGGAGGAGGGCGGGGACGGGCCGTGACTATGCACGCCCGGCCCCCAATCGGACTAATCAGCCGAGGAGAGGAATAAGTGCAACAAGATGCGGCAGTTCAGGAGAGAGAGAGCTACAGGCAGCTGCCCTGTATGCGTTTATGTTTGTGTTTATTAAAACATTACTTTGATGCTTCGTCCGGGTCCCGACTGACTCCTCTCCATTGAACCCTGTTACTTACACCTATAATGAAAATAACTTTAATTCCTCTAACTCATAAAGAACATGTTATTGAAACATATTGCAGTTTCTTTTTAGTGGAGTACATTTAAAAGTTGAAAAAACGAATTGTGAATTATGAATCATCCTTAAGTTAGAAAAAAAAAAAAACAATTTTTTTTTGCCATATTGCCCAGCTCTACAATGGAGCTCGTTGGTTAATGGCTGTCAACTCTTTGGAAAAAATAAATGGGAAAAATATTTCCGGAACAAAGACGGCTGGGCGGGCATTGTTGCACTCTGTCACAGAATAATAATTATTATTATTTATAAAAAGTTTATTTTGCATTTTCCAATTTTATGTAATGATGTCTATAAATAATAAGTCTAGAAAATGATCAAAATCATGGTAAATATATATTTTGGTTAATTTGTCATCACAATGTCCAGTGTGTGATGTGTGCTCTAGTGCAGTAAAGATATTCGATGTATATAGACAGTTTGAATACTGTGCACAATGTACATAATGTATAGTGCGGAAATAGTAAGAGTAGTATGGTAGAATACTATTCCGAACATTTCCATGGTCTTTCTGTTCCCTATCGTGTTCCGTCTTCATTCATACCCACAGACACACACTCATTGTTCACTGCTGAGCCAGCGAGACAGTTTGGGGTCAGGTGTGCAGAACCTGGTCTCATTAGAACCTAGACTCCTGCAACCCTATGTGGCTTTTTAATGAAACCAGATACCCATATTAAATGTGTCACAGATACAAGCCACCAAGCGATGATCAGAGCTGCATGCGTGAAAGAGAGAAAAAAAGAGCAAATAACAGAGAAACTGTGTTTTCTCATTACTGTGGGTAAATATTAGACACATTTTAAAGTTGGTTAGACATTAGAGTTAACGCTGTATTAGAGAACGCCACAAAAAGTAGAGATGTTCATTCATTGACCAATGAGAGTTTCAGAGAGGGGGGTTAATTTGTGCTTTTGGAAATCTTATTTGCTGTATTCCCACTTCATTACAAACTGACCTGACTCTTTTCAAACCTTAAGAACACATTGTACACGCTCTGACAAAGTCTTCTCTGGTAGTGTTTTGGCAGTCTTTTACAACTGCCTCTTGAGAAATCCTAAAGTATGTTCATTAAAATTGTAAATAAATACTCTCTCTCATCTTCTCCACAGCAAACGTGTGTGATGAGGAGTTACTCTTGTGCCAGAATGGGGGGACGTGCTTTCAGAATCAGCGCTGTGTTTGCACGCCGGATTTTAAGGGTGTTTTGTGCCAACAGTCGCGCTGCGACGGAGGTAAAAAGTGTAACCGTGCCAGCGCACTCTCTTTGAGCCTGGCACTGCTGATCTGCCCGCTCCTCGTCATCTTGCTGAGCTCCGCCACCTCCTGAGATACCCCTGCTTCAGAACCAGTGGGCACGGAGAGGGAATGACATTCACCATTGCCCTCTACAGGACGCAGAAAGCCCTGCATGAGATCAAGAATGAGAAACAAAAAGACTAAAAGACTCTAGTAGGGCTACAAATTAAAGGAACTCAAAGCACTCCTTGCATATACGCCAAGGATGAAACATACCAAAAACACACACACAGTGGCGTAGGTTTGACTTGAACATTGGGGGGGTTGCAGTGTGAAGCATTCACATGTTTCCATTGATCATGGTATAAATATTAGGGGGTTGTACTTGCTTGTTTTGATTATTGGGGGGTTATGAATATTATTGTGATATTTGCTATCATGAATATTAAGATTTTAGGCACTGTACTGCTGGTTATTGTACAAATGTTTGTTGCCACAGTTAGAAAGCATTCAAATTTACAAAGTATTCAGGACATGAACACAGTATCCAACTCTTATGAGAAGATATCTAATCAAATCTAAATATTATAAACCCACATATTATTGCATTATTTTTGGTAGAGAATATTTTTGTTTGGATCTACATCTATACTGTACATAAGAGGCAAAAAGGTTTTACAGTATAAGAATCTATAACGTAGAGTTTACACCGTACACTTTACAGTCAGGTATAACAAAGGATGAATTTACACACTAAATGTACCAAGAGTGAAAGTAGAATACAGAATGTATTAGAAAGTATGGGATGGGGTTTATTACACTGTAAAATTTGCAGTTAGCGAATTTACAAAAATAAAATAAATGGATTACATTTTATGACACTGTAAACATTACAGTAAATGTGCCTGTTACTTGGCCACGTTTGAGTTGTTACCATGTGGATCATTTCTTGAGCACTACATCAACAACATTTGTGTCTTAAATAACGCACTATACACTGCACTTACACTAGCACTTGGCCATCTAGTGTATGACTTACTTTCTTCTGCAGAACACAAATGAAGATTTTTAGAAGAATATTTCAGCTCTGTTGGTCCATACAATGCAAGTGAATGGTGGTCAGAACTATGAAGGTCAAAAAAGCATATAAAGGCAGCATAAAAGTAATCCATAAGACTCCAGTGGTTAAATCCATGTCTTCTGAAGCGATATGATAGGTGTGGGTGAGAAACAGATCAATATAAGTCTTAAAAAAAAGAAACTTTTTTACTGTAATTTTCCTTTCAGTTGAAGAAGTACATCATCCGAGTACTCGTAGTACTCTTTAGTGTGAACACATAACTCATTCACTCCTCTACAGCATTTTATAGTGTAAGTAGTATAAGTATAAGATTTAGGGTGCAGCTATAATTTCAGGATCGTTCCGATTGAGAGATGCTAGTTTTTCCATTTTAGAAGTTACTGCATAGCACACGGGGACATGGCAAAAATGACAAAATCCGCTCAAACCAAAGTAGTTAAATTATCTTAAATTCATGCTCACTTAATTGTAATAAATGCAAACTACTGTGAGTATTCAATGTATTAAGACATACAGTACAGTGGCAATAAAAATATGTGAACCCTTTGGAATTAGTTGGTTTTCTGCATTAATTGGTCATAAAATGTGATCTCAACTTCATCAGTCACAAGTATAGACAAACACAATGTGCTTAAGCTATCAACACACAAACATTATAATCTTTTATTTCTTTATTGCACACATCCCATTAAACATTCACAGTGCTGTGGAAAAACTAAAGTGAACCCTTGGATTTAATAACAGGTCGATCCTCCTGTTACAGCAATAACCTCAACCAAGTGTTTCCTGTAGCTGCAGATTAGACCTGCACAACGTTCATAAGAAATTTTGTACCATTCTTCCTTACAGAACTGCTTCAACTCAGACATATTCTTAGGATATCTGGTGTGAATGGCTCTCTTGAGGTCTGGACTCTGACTGGGACACTCCAAAATGTGGATTTTCTTTTTTGAAGTCATTCTGTAGTGGATTTACTTCAATGTTTAGGTTCATTGTCCTTCTGCATCACCCAACTTCTACTGAGCTTCAGCTGGCACACAGCCATCCTGATATTATCCTGTAGGATATCTTGATAAACTTGGGAATTCATTTTTCCCTTGATGATGTCAAGCAGCCCCAAATCCTGATGCTCCCTCCACCGTACTTCACCGATGGGTTGATCATGTTGTTATGCGGTGGCCTTTTTTAACCATACATGTGTTCTTCCCAAACAATTCAACCTTAGTTTCATCAGTCCACAAATAATTTTCCCAGTGTCAAGGTGGTCTTTGGCAAACTTCAGGCATGCATCAATGTTTTTGTTGGAAAGAAGCAGCTTCCTGGCATGCCTATTTAATGTTTTCCATATAGTAGAGTCATGAACAGAGATGTTAACCAGTTCCAATGATTCCTTCAAGTCTTTATCTGTCACTCTAGGGTTCTTGTTTACCTCACTGATCATTCTGCGGTGTGCCCTTTGAGTCATCATGGCTGGACGGCCACTTCTAGTGAGAGTAGCCACAGTACTAAATCGCCTCCATTTATAGACATTTTGTCTATCTGTGGACAGATGAATATTTAAGCTCTTCAAGATAACTCTAACCCTTTCCAGCTTTATGCAAAGATCATAGGTCTTCTGAGATCTCTTTTTTGTGAGGCATGGTCCACGTCAGCAGATGCTCCTTGTGAAAAGCAAACTCAAAATGCTTTTTATAAGTCAAAGTAGCTCTAACCCACACCTCCGATCTTGTTTCTTTAATTGGATGCCATGTTTGCCAATTCCTGACTCTAATTAGCTTTTGTTGATGTCATGACATATTCAATACGCACAAGGGCAATACATTAATCTGTGTTAATAGTTAAAACAGATTATGTTTGTTTATTATTGTTACATAGATGAAGATCAACCCAGATTTAAAGACACATTTTTACATGAATGCAGATAATTCCAAAGGGGTTGCATACTTTTTCTTGCCACTGTATATGATAATGTACTGCGTAATTGGATTGACCCACTTGTGGTCTTCTATCTGGTCTTGTATCATCAGACAGACTTTAGATAAATTACATCAGTTGTAGAGGAACCCATAGAGAGTTTTATATTTATGTTTTGGCTTATGAAATCTTTGAAAATGACACTCGAGCCAGTGGGACAACATAACATGATGCTGCTCCAATAATGTAATATTACAACAAGAGCAAAATCACAGTCATTGCTGACCACGCTGTTTTTGATGAGACAAAAATGCTGCCACATCACATAAACAGAGTCAGATCCATCGCTCTGATCTCCTGCACCTGAGAGGATCACGGCTTTTACCTTAGTCAGCCAGCATTGATTACCTTTCTCAGAATATCATTATAGCACACAGGGAGAATGCGTCAAAATGGTTCTTTAGAGTCCAAAGCCTCTTTCTCAGTCCACCTATAGGAAGAAACATGATTAAAATGATGTTGCTCATACAAAACAGGTCATAATGGGTGATCAAAAGAGTATTTAGCTAAAGAGTGGTTCATCTACATCTGAAGTTGTTTTGCAGTGCACGTCCCATCATAAACCTCCTTAATCTTATTAGATAGGTGAATTATTCATTATTCATTTTGATCCTTTCTGAACAACAGCCAATACATACCAACCTTTAAAAGTGAAATTCTTTCTAATAAGGAAAATATATATATATCTGTTTTAAACAATATGACTGATTATTGGTGAACCATAAAAACCTCAGAAATGCATCAGAGCCGTTACAGTATATTACAGTATCACAGTCAGTATATATTAAAATACAATGGCATTTCTATAGGATATCATCTCTGTACCACTGTATCGCCATAGTACTTGTATAGGAGGGTAGGCTTGTGGGGGCTACAGAAAATATTAGCCCCTGATACAATGTTCTGCAAAACATTTGCCTAAGAAGCAATGTAATAGATATGTAATATTGTTTGGATCTCCACTGTTCAAGTTGATTCACCTGTTTGGCCTTTAACCTGGGATATGAAAAACTTCCCTGTCCTGGAGTTGTCCTGTCCAGTCCCCATTCAGGATTACTAAGGCAATTCAACCTCCAGAAGTTGTTATACAAAATAATTTACAATGTACAACTATACATTTTCGTGGGTGTTTTCAATTTAAAGTCAATAATATTAACTTATGCTGAGAGTCGAGGGAGGAAAAACAGAAAGGGATAGTTTGTATTTTCTAATTAGCCAACTTTTTCATAAATATGTCAAGAAGAAAGTTTAGCGATAGAGTCGTATTTTTCTTACGATTTAACTGTAGGTTACTTACCTCAACATTAATGTTAGAACGACATTACGCTGAAGTTGCAACTTTTATAAGTCATTTACTTAACGTCAATTAAAACTGCCTCACATTGAAAATTCACGCTTTTCTTGTCAGGTCTGAGCGCGCCAGCAACAACTGACATTTATTTTTTTTACATAAATTGATGACCTGACAATTCCCTAAAATATACTTAAAATAAGTTACGCTTTTGTGGCGTGTTGATTTCCGTCCCTCCTTTTCTATTTCCAGTGAGACACTTACAATGGAAGTCAATGGGGGCCAATCTGTAAATGTTAAAATACTCACTTTTTTTAAACGTATAGCCACAAGACACAAACAATATGTGTGTTAACATGATTTTAGTGTGATAAAATCATTTACTAACATTTTGTGTCAAGTCAATGCTTTAAACCCTAAAACGACTGTAAAAACTGCTAAATAAGCAATCGGCCTGATGTTATGGAGATCTAACATTGTTTTAGTGAAGTTGCAAAACTTATAACTTAAATAAATGCAAAGTAAAAATCAAAGCTAAGAACGAGGAAATCGAAAGGGAGTGTGGAGAGACCGTGAGAATTAGCAAATACTCCTTTGGGAGTTGTACGTGTCACATTGCCAGAGAGCATTTGAATTAAATCATCTTTATTTATTTTAGGATCATTAAACATGATTTCATCTAATATATATATATATATATATACACTGGACAAATGTTTTTTATTTGTTAAATCCATGGTTAAACCTTACTGTACATATAAAGAGCACATGCACAACTTATGATCCTTTGACACATATAAAGTCCAGATTCACTTTATGCTGCTTTAAATATATCAAGGAAAAACAAAGGGGGCACATGGTATGTACTAATATAATAATTATTATATAATTAACCACAGTCCTTTAGATGGCATATGATTCGTGCATATAAAATTGTAGGGAATATTAATAAAGCAACAACACTGAAAAAGAGAAAAACATTCACTGCTCTTTTCTGGATAACTTAATAAACCCTTTAAAACTGAACACAAAATTAGGATGAGAAATTGCTCATTTTAATTTACAGTCCCAAAGTCTGATAGCATTAAATCAGAAACCTATTAATCTCCAGTATAATCATTCAGTGGAGACAACTGAAAAAAAAAAATATGATGAATTTCACTTTTACCTGCAATATTTTTCCTGGTACCAGTCCATGTTTTCATTATTGCCATAAACGACTCAAACTTTAAAGTTGAAAAGATTGTGTTTTCTGGGTCACTCATGTCCAGAAAAGTGCAAATTTGCATGTATGCAAATTTCCGTGCCACCGCACATACAGTGCATCCGGAAAGTATTCACAGCGCTTCACTTTTTCCACATTTTGTTATGTTACAGCCTTATTCCAAAATGGATTCAATTCATTATTTTCCTCAAAATTCTACAAACAATACCCCATAATGACAACGTGAAAGAAGTTTGTTTGAAATCTTTGAAAATTTATTAAAAATAAAAAACGAAAAAAAAAAAAAATCACATGTACATAAGTATTCACAGCCTTTGCTCAATACTTTGTTGAAGCACCTTTGGCACCAATTACAGCCTCAAGTCTTTTTGAGTATGATGCTACAAGCTTGGCACACCTATTTTTGGGCAGTTTCTCCCATTCTTCTTTGCAGAACCTCTCAAACTCCATCAGGTTGTATGGGGAGCGTCGGTGCACAGCCATTTTCAGATCTCTCCAGAGATGTTCAATCGGGTTCAAGTCTGGGCTCTGGCTGGGCCACTCAAGGACATTAACAGAGTTGTCCCGTAGACACTCTTTTGTTATCTTGGCTGTGTGCTTAGGGTCGTTGTCCTGTTGGAAGATGAACCTTCGCCCCAGTCTGAGGTCCAGAGCGCTCTGGAGCAGGTTTTCATCAAGGATGTCTCTGTACATTGCTGCATTCATCTTCCCCTCGATCCTGACTAGTCTCCCAGTTCCTGCCGCTGAAAAACATTCCCACAGCATGATGCTGCCACCACCATGCTTCACTGTAGGGATGGTATTGGCCAGGTGATGAGCGGTGCCTGGTTTCCTCCAGACATGACGCTTCCCATTCAGGCCAAAGAGTTCAATATTTGTTTCTCATGGTCTGAGTCCTTCAGGTGCCTTTTGGCAAACTCCAGGCGGGCTGTCATGTGCCTTTTACTGAGGAGTGGCTTCCGTCTGGCCACTCTACCATACAGGCCTGATTGGTGGAGTGCTGCAGAGATGGTTGTTCTTCTGGAAGTTTCTCCTCTCTCCACAAAGAAATGCTGGAGCTCTATCAGAGTGACCATCGGGTTCTTGGTCACCTCCCTGACTAAGGCCCTTCTCCCCCGATCGCTCAGTTTGGCCGGGTGGCCAGCTCTAGGAAGAGTCCTGGTGGTTCCAAACTTCTTCCATTTACGGATGATGGAGGCCACTGTGCTCATTGGGACCTTCAATGCTGCAGAAATTTTTCTGTTCCCTTCCCCAGATCTGTGCCTCGATACAATATTGTCTCGGAGGTCTACAGGCAATTCCTTGGACTTCATGGCTTGGTTTGTGCTCTGACATGCACTGTTAACTGTGGGACCTTATATAGACAGGTGTGTGTCTTTCCAAATCATGTCCAATCAACTGAATTTACCACAGGTGGACTCCAATCAAGTTGTAGAAACATCTCAAGGATGGTCAGTGGAAACAGGATGCACCTGAGCTCAATTGTGAGTGTCATGGCAAAGGCTGTGAATACTTATGTGCATGTGATTTTTTTCGGTTTTTATTTTTAATACATTTGCAAAGATTTCACACAAACTTCTTTCACGTTGTCATTATGGGGTATTGTTTGTAGAATTTTGAGGAAAATAATGAATTTAATCCATTTTGGAATAAGGCTGTAACATAACAAAATGTGGAAAAAGTGAAGCGCTGTGAATACTTTCCGGATGCACTGTATGTTTTATCACTTGTAGAGGCGTGTTTAATGACTTGTTTAAAGTAAATAAAGGTAATTTAGGAATGACATTTTTTAAGGCATTATTTGAAGATGTTGATGACATATGTGCTTGCAGAGAAATATTTGACTGATTACAAATGATAATGAAGGTCTGGTTCACCCGATTATCTAACAGTCGTTGTAAACAGTCCAAAATAAACAGTGAGAATTTATATACTAAAACACAACAATACAATCACATAATTTCAGATGTGTACATTACTAATTATTTGGTAATTTAATAAATGCCAGCCTATAGTCTATATTTCACCCAGAGGGGCACCTCAGCCCACACTCTTAAAGAATTTCCCGTCAAAAAACAGTAAAGAACTGGCAGCAGTTGCCAGCATGTTACTGTAAGATCAACGGTGTCTTGCTGTTGCTGAAATTAACAGCTAGATACTGTTTTTACAGCTACAGCATACAACTGTAATTTAGCAGCATATAGCTGTCAAATTACATACTATCTACTGTTGTTGAAATTAACAGCTATGTTCCCAGCATGCACTGCGGCATGAAGAAATTACTTCGATTTTTTACTATTTGCTGGTTTATTTTGACATTGTTTTTGTTGTAGTCTAAGTTACTTGGATTTTAATGTTCAGTTCTTACTTCTTTACATAACAGTATGTTTGTTAATTGTCACCATTGTTGCATTTTGTATGCCGATAGTTGATATCTGTATGTCTTGATAACAGCTCCAGTGAGACACGTACAATGGAAGTCAATGGGGGCCAATCTGTAAATGTTACTCACTTTTTTTAAACGTATAGCCACAAGACACAAACAATATGTGTGTTAACATGATTTTAGTGTGATAAAATCATTTACTAACATTTTGTGTAAAGTCAATGCTTTAAATCCTAAAATGACTGTAAAAACTGCTAAATAAGCAATAGGTTTGTATGCTGTAAGTTCATCAAAAATATCAAACACTCAATCTGCTATTATAATTTTGCTGAAATATCCTTTGTTTTTGCTCTTATGTTTTTATGTGTAATGCATCACTATTGAAACATTTAGTGCCATTTGCAAGGTAGGATCAGATATTCAGGCTGACCTTAGGTTTTTCTTCCAAGAAGCACAGTGCAACAACTTGTGTTTTACTTAAACGTAAATTGACTGGCTGGAAGAACATAATATAATAATAAAGTAGGTCCAAGGTGCCAGCTCAAGAGATCACTAATCACCATAATGGTGACTTCAATCAAAACACAACTATTGATAACAAAACAACAACACTAATTCAACAAAGACTTATAAGTCTGAATAAATAATTTTGTACTTTATTTGTTTTTTTTTAGCTCCACTGTTCAATCCTGGCAAAACTGTACATTTAATATGTACATTGCTTCTAAGGTTGATTTTTTTAAATTTAACTTCTCCTTAGACAAGTGACGTCTGATGTGAGATGATAAAAACAGAGGAGTTGGTCAGAAACATCATGAACACTATCCATATGCCACAAACTAACATTTTTGGGGGGGGTAAAATATACGTTTCAAAATGTCACTATAGCTTTCACCAAGATGATATCATGATTTTAAATGTTTATTTTTCCCTAATGCCTTGCACAGAACAGCTATTTACCATAAAACTAGTCGCTTAACAGTGAGCCTGCTCTTGATCTCCCAGAATGCAACATTTATAACAGCAAACTACTGTATTTAAGAATCACAGTCGATTGCTGTAGGAATTTGCCTGTAAACTGACAGCAATTTTTTACAGTGTGGGCAAAGGTTTAGTTGCTTGGGCCACTGTAGCTACCCCCTGTGTACGTGCTTGGTACCAAGTATACTACAGAGAAATTTAATGTCGGAGCGGGATTTGAGCAAACACTTTTTTACCGGTGAGCGTGAACGGCTGAGCGGAGCGCACATGCATGAAGCGCCTTACATGCTCTGCTTTAAACCCTCCAAAAATTTGCCCCATTCACTTCCATTATAAGTGACTCACTGAAGAATAAACATTTTCTTCTTCTTCTTTATTCATTTTTTTTTTTTTTAAGGAAAAGGAGGGATGAGCCGAAATTAATTTGCTGTCATTTGATCTTTACTTTAGATGTCTTGCGTTGTGCTTTAGATCACGTTTTGGATTCAAAACAGCAAATTTCACCAAAAGGTGAGTAAGGGAGAGCGGGGACGGTTGCAACACTTTTTGCATTTCCTTCAGTTTCTCAGAGACTGTTTGTATTGGAAAGCCAAAATTTTAATACATTAAACCCACATCTCTCAGCTACCCACCCACACTGCTGTACCATGCGTACATATGATAATATACATACAATTTATACTTGAATAGACAAAGTCAAATGATGCAATTGACCCCATAAGAGGGGACGGTTGCAACAGTCCACAGGGACAGTTGCAACATTTATTAAAATATAATAAAAATCATTCTTTAACATCATTTTGCAATTTCTTATTTTATTTGTGCAAAGACAGGGTCTTCACTAAGTTAAATTAACTGTCTAAAGACAAAGCCTAGTAAAAACAAACATGTTTTGATTAATTATTACAATAAATTTGAACTATAAAATATTTTTAAATCAAAATCAAGACACTGAAATACCATTGTGTACTTCTCTGAACTGAACTGTGTGTGTACAGTTAAACTGGCTGTATTAAGACAAAGGCTAGTAAAATGAAGAAAGAAAAAAAAAAGGGGGGGAGATACCTGGCTATTGAAAGATGTAATTAGTAATTAGAAATTAATTACTTTTTAGAGTAACTTACACAATTCTGGTTATGACAAGCTTTTACATCAATGTTGTCATAGGGGACAGTTGCAACAGCATGTTTTTTACCTTAAAAAGTATTTTTTGCAGAAGGAATGGTCACGTGGCTGCTTTCTTCCAGAAAAGAGGAGGAGCTAACTGAGCATGTGCAGTATGAGTATCATCACTCTAACTCATTCCTGATTGGAGGATTAAGCCATGTTGCAACTGCCCCATGTTGCAACCGTCCCCGTTCTACCCTAGTAGCCTACTGTCTGTGTAATTTTTTTTAATTATTATTATTTATTAAATGGATAATTCCAGATCTAATATCTGAACGGGTCATGCTCAAAGCCAGGAAAGACTCCAAAATGATGGGCTAGAAATATAAATGACCTTTACAATAAAATACTGTGGCAGTAGCATGGTACAGTGATGGTATCAGATGGTAAAATACTAAATGACTGTCATACACTGTGGTATTCACATGGAACTCCAAGAAATTTCAAATAATACCATGCTATTACTGTGGCAATGTACACTGGCAGCCAAAAGTTTGGAATAATGTACAGATTTTGCGGTTCCGGAAGGAAATTGGTACTTTTATTCACCAAAGTGGCATTCAGCTGATCACAAAGTATAGTCGGGACATTACTGATGTAAAAAACAGCACCATCACTATTTGAAAAAAGTCATTTTTGATCAAATCTAGACAGCAGCCATCACTCCAACACCTTATCCTTGAGTAATCATGCTAAATTGCTAATTTGGTACTAGAAAATCACTTGCCATTATATCAAACACAGCTGAAAGCTATTTGGTTCATTAAATGAAGCTTAACATTGTCTTTGTGTTTGAGTTTGAGTTGCCACAGTATACAATAGACTGGCATGTCTTAAGGTCAATATTAGGTCAAAAATGGAAACTCGTCAGTCAATCATTGTTTTGAGGAATGAAGGCTATACAATGCTTGAAACTGCCAAAAAACTGAAGATTTCATACAAAGGTGTACACTACAGTCTTCAAAGACAAAGGACAACTGGCTCTAACAAGGACAGAAAGAGATGTGTAAGGCTAGATGTACAACTAAACAAGAGGATAAGTACATCAGAGTCTCTGGTTTGAGAAATAGACGCCTCACATGTCCTCAGCTGACAGCTTCATT
Source organism: Myxocyprinus asiaticus (assembly GCF_019703515.2). Lineage (NCBI taxonomy): Eukaryota > Metazoa > Chordata > Actinopteri > Cypriniformes > Catostomidae > Myxocyprinus > Myxocyprinus asiaticus. The sequence continues at coordinate 3,629,419 of NC_059381.1, read as the reverse complement.
GAATTCTACCCGCTCAACACCAGTTTCATGTACAACAGTAAAGAGAAGACTCAGGGGTGCAGGCCTTATGGGAAGAATTGCAAAGAAAAAGCCACTTTTGAAACAGAAAAACAAAAAGAAAAGGTTAGAGTGGGCAAAGAAACACAGACATTGGACAACAGATAATTGGAAAAGAGTGTTCTGGATCTTAACCCCATTGAGCTTTTGTGGGATCAGCTAGACTGTAAGGTGCGTGAGAAGTGTCCGACAAGACAGTCACATCTATGGCAAGTGCTACAGGAAGTGTGGGGTGAAATGTTACAAGAGTATCTGGACAAACTGACAGCTAGAATGTCAAGGATCTACAAATCTGTCATTGCTGCATGTGGAGGATTTTTTGTAGTTTAAGGGGTTCTGAACATTTTATTCCCAGTAATTTTTCACATCATTAATGTCCTGACTATACACTGTGATCAGTTGAATGCCACAATTTCTTTCCATAAGAGCAAAATCTGTACATTATTCCAAACTTTTGGCCGCCAGTGCATATATACACATGTATAAAAAAAAAAAAAAAAATCTTAAAGATGAAATCACCAACAGAACTTATTAAGAATGCCTGCAAATCATGTATGTGATTCCCAATACATAAAAGGACACAAAAACGTTTTTATTTCCCCTACACTGCTCTAGAAGGGAGCATCATTTCACATACAAAAAGTGCATACAAAACAAAAGCCTCTTTATACATGTTTGTAAAATGGTCACAAATATAAAACTAAAACACCCACAAAAAGAGCCAATTTTTAGTCTCCAGGCATCTGGCAAGAGTATTTCAAACTTAACTGTACAATTTTTACAACTCAATCACACCATGACATTTTTTTTTTATATTTGCAATTAAAAATGTTACAGATTTTTTTTTTTTTTTTCTTGGTGCTGTTTTTGGCCTTCTCCTTAATGGTAAGCAAATCAATCCTGAAAATATGATTCTAACAGTCATCCTAATCAAAAATAAGCCATGTTCAACAGAAAAGGACTACTCACCTCATCCTGTACATTAAAAAGTCAGTCTAAAACCACCAGTGAAACAAACAAACACCACTGCATTCACGCACAGATGCATTTACACACCAAGTTCTTCCCTGCAATAAACCTTGTAAAATGTTACATTCAAATAAGTGAAAAACAAGTTAGAGAATCGAACACCACTAAAAATTGTTATTTTTCAGCAGGCTCAACAGTAAGAAAGTGCAATTGCATTTTTTTCTTTTTGGGTGTCTATATGCATATTTGTTTTGAAAAAGAAAAAAAAATCACAAAGAATTTAATATCCATTTCATGCTTTTAGCAGCAAATTTAAAGGAAGACATATCCAAGATCAAAAAGCATCTCCATCAAACTAATTCTGCAAGCCAACTGTTAAACCATTGCCTGAGAGAGACTTTTAATACAGACCCTTTGTGCATACTGAGCTCTCAAAACAATTTAAAGAGGAGGACATTGGAGAAAGAAAATCTCTTATATGCATTTCTGTGAAACTTTAATGACTAATAAAAACAGGGATCATTCAGTTATCTCCTGTGGTGTTTTGAAGGGTATCGAGAAGAGTGGGTGGTATTTCGAGAGTCCCTATCATACGATGTGGCTCTGTGTGTCAGACGGTGTGATGCTGATAAGCCCCGCCCCTCTCTGTCCGGCCTCTGTTCTCTGATTGGCCGCCACTCTGCAAAGCGGGGGTCAGTGGGTCTGTCAGTCATTTGAGGGTCTCTAGGGCAGTCCAAAGGTATCAGCCGTGGCATTGGCGGTTGTGGCTGACCACTGGCCATAGTGGAGGAGCTGCTCAGATGGTGCTCAAAACTGCGGTGGTTACGTGATGTGAAGGCTTGAACGGTTTCCATGGGGCCATGCGTGACAGGCGATGTCACAGTGCTTGGTTTGCAAATAGGTGGATGAGAGCGACTGCGGGTCAGTATACCTGGTTTAAGGATCTTTCTAGCGTCGCTTTGGAAATTTGGCTCCAGTGTCTTGATTATAGTTCCACGTTTCCCGGCGTCCTTGATCAACGCTCCCCAATCGCTCTGTTGCTGCATAAACGGGTTAAATTTAAATTCAAACGTTAAGATCTTACAAGTTTCTGCATGTAAACAACAGCACCCCTTGTGGTGAGTCGAGTCATAAGAGTACTTTACCCGGAGTGTGCATAGGTGTCCTAGTATGAAGAGACTAAATTTGGCTCTCGTAATGGTCACATTCATCCTCTGCCGATTTCCGACAAACCTTAAAGTTGGAAATAAAGCAACATTTCAATACAGAAGCCCTACACTGTGAAAACAAAATTCAGTAGGTGAATGGGGGGGGAGGGGGGTGCCTTGGGATGCCTAGTGCCTTCCTGAGCCTATGTCCTACACATTTTTTTCTCTTCTCCTTAAGAGGCAATACATGAATTTATTTAAAAAAAAAAAAAAAAAAAAAAAAGAAAAAAAAGAAATTGCTTGCTAGCTAACAATTAGCATGCGGTACCAACCTCGGCCACCAGGTGCCACCAGGGGCGTAGATTCCAGGGGGGATGGGGAGGTAACCCCACCAACAATCAAAACAAGCACAACCCTCCATTATTTATACCATCAATGGAAATAAGTAAATGCTTCACACTGCAACCCCCCAATGTTCAAGCCAAATCAGCCGGACATTGTTTGAACACTAAACGTACACTATTTCCTCAAGCAGCTCTGCATCTTTAACTCGACAAGGTGCCGTTGTACAGTTGAAGCTGATGCATCACTCCAAATACTTCATTGACTTGGACAACGCTAACACGAGTCATCCCTTTTATCACAGCACTGAAAACACAGCGCGAGGTGCAGCAACAGTCAAAGACATCCATCAAGAGCATGTTTACATGGGCCAACAAATTAAAAAAAAGCACAGTATCAATAGCAGCATCGATATTCCCAGTCGTGAACGTCATCAAACAACCAGAAAAAACTCCCGTTGTCCCACTCGACAACGAATGCCATATGAAACATACGTAACCTGAGGTAAATTCTTTTAATTGTAGCATTTCATGTATTAGTAGACTCTCAAACATTATACATGTTCCTTTCCTTGATTAAGATTGGCAAAACATTCTTGTTAGAGTAATATACAACTTTAAATCAACAGATCAAGTACCACAGCTGCCATCTGTCACCTGGTAAGCATAATATTTTATGCTTACTGATAGTGTTACCTGGTGGCCGAAGTTGGTACCGCATAATAATTGTTAGCAAGCAATAAAAATAAAAAAAATAAAGTTTAAAAAAAATTTCACCTACTGAAATTTTTCACGCCGTGGCTTCTGTATTTCAAGAAACCTAAAAATATACAAAGTCTGGCTGTAATATTCAGGCATCACTGCAGTTGCAATAACGAGTCAACGTGCACTTACCCGATGGAACCCATTTCACTGCTGGCTCTCACACAAGACATAATGATGCAGTCCATTTCTCTGCCCTGAAAGCCATCGACAGTATCCACTTCCACCCTATAAGCACACAATTATGCACATTATTCAACTGGCAATAAAATTCTATTTAATAGTAAATACATGTCTGGATACGTGGGTATAGAGCACAACAGTCTGGTTCAGGAATTAAAAATCTGATTCATTTCTTCCATAGACGAATTTTCAAAGCTAACTTATAAACCTTTAAAAGATAGACCAAGAGCTCTGAGGTTATTTATCGATGGTATACGTTTCCATTGAAGCAACCAGTCTGCGTTATTTCAACTTCATTGTTTAAAAACAGCCTTTAATAGCAGGATTCCTGTTGAACAACTACATTTCCCATGGTTCAGCAGAGAAAGCTTCACCAATCAGAGACTAGAGGCCAACAAAGCTTGAGAAATAAGACTGGGTGCGAACGCCAACTCCAATGACGCACTCTGAATGACGCAAGAGTCAATCTCCCTGTGCTCTCAAACTACGTGTTTATCGGAATGTTTTGCAATAAAACTACACTGTTTCTATATTTCTAATCAACAACCTAAAATCAATAGTTTTATATATTTCCATAGTTTTATATTCGATTATGTCATTCGCAATGGTTCATGGGATTGCAGTTTGTGCCCTCCTGAAAGACGGTAAGTACACAGTCTTGTACCTTTGTCTTTTTGTGGGATTTTCAAATACTTTTTTGCCTCTAAACAAAGTCTGTAATGTTGTGGTTCACCTAGGAGCTGGTTGGTTTGGTTCATGATTTACAACTCTTTAAATTGAGGATTTATTTTAAAAGTCTATTGAAGAAATGAATGGGCAAAACACTTCCGGAACCCAGACGGCTGAAAAAGTGGGCGGGCACTGTTGTGCTTTAAGCAGAAAATAAAAAATAATAAAAAAGATGTGCTGGTGATTGGATGTGACCCAACAACCTTAGGACAGTATGACATCGAGCCTTACTGAAACACAAGCAGAACAAATGAGTGTAAATTGTTGAATTTGATTACATAATATATACAAAAATTGATTTACGAATACAAGAATGGTTTAAAAATGTTCTGCGACTGAGGCCTATCGAACGTATTTTACTATATTATAATTAAATCACATACATTAACATGTTTAACCAATCTGCCAATGGTTGGTGACTAAATAAAACCTGGACCATGACAACAGACAAACGGTTTCGTGTTTTCTGTTCTTAAGAGACATCTAATCATACATTTATATGCTCCACATCTACCTCAGCAGAACATAAAGGAAACGTTACCAGACACTTCTGTTCTTCAGACAGACAAAAGGGAAGTGTCCAAGAATAGAAAGAGTACATCTGTTTTGTATTTCAATAGTGAGAGTAGTATAAAATGTTGAAAAAAAAAAAAAAAAAAAAAAAATGCAAGTAACTTCTGTAATGTGACATTTCCTATATTTAATATTTTTCAGGAAATAATAATATTGGGTGGGAATTTAATTGGATCATGGATCGCTGACTGATATTATTGGTTACATTTATTTTTTCCACTTACACAAACATGGTTATGTCAGCAGAATAGTAGTTGTTTCAAAGGTGGTAGTTATTACATTTCAATGAAACATTACTAAAATAGCTTAGTTTCCATACAAATGTTCTGCATTTAAGCGCATTTCTAAAAATGTAACAAAAGAAAATGCCAAGGAAACGTGCACCAATGGTCAAAATGAACACACTTTCAAGTTACAGCGCATTTTGACTAATGGGAAACTGTAGAAAATCCACCTCTGCCAAGTGCATACATTTCGAAAGTTTTTGTATGTAGTGTCTTATTCAGGTTAAGTGAAAATTTGAAATTAGCATAAATTGTTAGAAACCTAGCAACTGCATTAGTGCATGTTGTTGAAGTCCAGGGACATATATTATAAAGTGCGCGCATGCACGCAAAAAATAAACGAACAAACAAGACTCACTGAAGGTGTTCGTTATCGATGCCAGACTCCCTGACGGCATGCAGTATCCGCCGTTTCTGGGCATTGTAGGGCGTGATGACACCCACCCGCACAGACTTCTTCTCAACCAGAAGTTTCAGCAGCAGCACTACCAGCTTCACCTCTTTGAGGTTAATAAATGAACTGATAAATGGAGAGAAACACAGCAAGTTAACAGTGTTTTGGACACTAAAGGCAGTGTAACAGCTCTAACTCTGTTACCTTAGAGGTTGTTTTCCATGCCATTAGGGGGTGCAAACCATCTTCATAGATGAGTATTTAGCCAGGTACTATACCTGAAGTAGGCAAGCATTTGGATAGAGGAAGCACTGGCTTTCTTGTGCTATTCCAACTTTCTTTCTGAGGTCCTATGATTGAGGAATTTGTTTCCTTTTGGTCAATCAGTAAGTAGTGTTGTTTTTTTTTCTTCTTACATGCACTGTATGGTTTTGGTTATTTGTACTTAATGTGTAACTACTGGATTGAGTATGTATTGAGCATTGAGCTAGTCATGCATGCTAATTGTGAATGTGTCTTATTTAGATGGACCTTTTATTCCTGTGCTTTCTTTCATGTGAGGATAGTAGTTCAGAAGGTGAACACTTCATGAACACTTGGGACGTTTTACATGAGTACAAAGAGGTGGAGTTTACATGTGGAAGACAGGAGGACCCTTTTTTTTTTTTTGCACCAAGTTTGGCTTGTTTACATCAACATTGGATTACCACTAATTGAACTTTGCTTTCTGAAAGTACTGACTTTTGCATGGACATCATAATTTCAACCATTAACAAACATTGTCGGCTTCATCTTCAGCTAAGTTTTTACCATTCTCTTTTCTGGTTCAGATCACTCAACACTGAACATTTGATTATTTCTGGATTATTTTGGTAATTTGATTTCATAATTTCTATTTTGCTTATTTTTTGTGTGCTATGTAAATGATTGTGATTGGGCTGTTGAATATAATATACATGCAATTCACTGCAAATTTTGGGTCTGTTACTTCATGCACATTGTTGGGTAAACCAAAGGAGATTAACATTCAACTTTTAATAATACCTAAGACAATATTAAGCCTTTCCGTCCTTACTCTGATATATAACTTAAGCCTAAAGGGGTAGCGGTTATAGCAGTGAAGTACCACCCACCCCACCCACATCCCTCCATCTCTTACTCTCTCTCTTTATTCTCTCGTCCATCAGTCACGTCGAACACTCTGTAGGGCTTGAAGGGCCAGCTGATGGAACAGCGTTTTTGAGCCGTCTCACTAAGGAACAAATCATACATGCATGAACCAATCAGAAGACCATATTTCACCAACTTAAGTCGGTCACACACAGTATGAGAAGTGCCATGGCGCAAGTAGAACAAGGCACAGGTAAAAATCACACACAGGACGTGTCGATTCGTGTGCAGGTGGCAGTCCAAAGTTGTGAATCTAGTCACCATACACACAAGTTAAGGTTTTTGTACCTGAAGAATACGAGTTGCACTCCGTTGCGCTGCAAAATTGTGAACAGCCTCTGGAGTCAAAGCTGGGCACTGCCGACAGGCACTGGTGTGCGTACATTCATAAAAAATTAAAATTGTTTCCAATTCTAGAACACGCCGTGACATCCGCTAGACACGTCCGGTGTGCGACCCTCATTTTGTTCATTTGACGTCAGAGTTTGGTGCATTTGGTCGGTGTGAAAGTGGTTTTCCAAAATCAGATGCACACCAGTGAACCGCACCAGAGTCTACTTAAAAGTTCGTAATTAGTATGAAAGAAATCCAGACCAATTTGCAGAAGTGAACCACACATTTGCATGCTCCCGGTCACACTTATAAACTGCCTGCCCCCCCCCAAAAAAAGTTGCATACTCTAATATTTAGCTGGATGCCTTTAGCTTTATGGTGTGCATTCGTCATGGCATTGTTTCAGCAACCTTATATTTATTTCCATCTAGAGTTGCATTCATTTTTGTCCAATATCTTGCACCCATTTACACACAGGAGACGAACAAATTATTTTTCCAGAGAATAGAAAAAAAAAAAAGAAGAAAAAAAAAACTTTACAATAAATGTCACAATTCAATACATTTGTCGCTTTCACACATACAGCCTTTTCCAGAAAATATTTTCCATTTAGACATCATGTGTGAACAGGACTCACTGGGAAATGCAGGTAAATAAGCTCTGACAATATCCTGGAGAAGTTGTAACATTAACGGAAAAGCTCAGTAGTTCCTAAAAAAGTTTAGACTGAAAGCCTAATACAGTGAGAATACAAAAAGTCTGCTTTTGGTTGTCACAAAGTTCTGATGGATCTGACACAGTGCCATTTTGTTTCCTACAGTCCTATTTGAAGTAGAATACAATGTCATTGGGTCACAAGCAACTACATAAAAATTGAAAAATTCTCACCAGAAAAATTAACAACAGCAGCAGCAACCGTGTACATTCAGATACAAGTCAGTCATACCCCACGATGTTTCAAACTTATATCCATGCACTGTGCTGTTATAAATCGGATTGTGATTGAAATGGTGGCAAATGAATGAGACTGAATCTGGAATTAGAGACCTCACGAGTGTTGCGTTACTGGTATGAATAGGCCTTCACAGCATGGGAGTACATTGCAAGCAAAATGAAAAATCGACATAACTGGACATTTCTGTACGCCAGGAATTCACAGCCCCTATTTTCTAGTTTGCTTGGCAGCTCAACATTTTGAGCACCTCACCACTCGCACGGTCCTCTCATTAACCTGATGAGTCTCAACTCGGACTGGGTCAAAGTCCTCTCCTCCTGTTCATACTGCCTGCACTGCCCCTGCCTACACATTGTGATATAAATATGGCAAGGGGGTCTATCTTTCCCTCCAAATAACAAAACTGAACACACTTCTTCATCTAATAGCTTTGTGCATGTGTGCGCGTGCATGTACTTACGGGTCATTCTCAAGCGCATTGTTGTAGATGTACTTTGAGGGGAATCTGCAGATTTCAGGGTGCATGCGGTACTGCATACTGAGGAAGAGGATGGGAGAGGATTGAGGGTTTGACTGAAGGCTTTTACATAACCTCGCCATAAGAGACTGCTCATAGCCAAACTCCTTTGCTTTCTGTTCAAACACACACCAAAAAAAATTCAGAGCCACAAAGAAAAAAAAAAAACACCACAACTGTCATTTAAAAGTAAATGTTCTTCCTTCAAGTATAGAACTGTTCCTCCAGTGGTAATGGAGAAAAGGACTACATGTAAATTAAAAATAATTTGACCATTTTCCATGCTGGTAACACAAAATCCACCATGGCTACATTGCTGGTTTACCTGGGAGACCACCGTTGGAGGAAGCTGATTGGGATCACCAACAAGGATTACGGTAGGGCATCGGTATAACATGGGGATCAACGTCTCCGTTTCTTTTGCCTGACTAGCCTACAAATGTGCAAAAAGACAGAAAGTGACTTTCAGAACCACTACTCTTCATATGCATTGTGTTAACTAATTATATAAATCTTCATATCCATATATGTCCAGTTGAAGTCAGAAGTTCACATACATTTGAAGTCATTAAAACTCATTTTAACCACTCCACAGATTTAATATTAGTAAACTATTGTTTTCGCAAGTCTTTTGGGACATCTACTTTGTGCATGACTCAAGTAATTTTCCCAAAACTTGTTTACAGACAGACTGCTTCACTTTTAATTGACTAATCACAATTCCAGTGGGTCAGAAGTTTACATACATCAAATTAACTGTGCCTTTAAGCAGCTTGGAAAATTCCAGAAAATGATGTCAAGCCTTTAGGCAATTAGACAATTATTTTCTGATATGCTAATTGGAGTCAATTGGAGGTGTACCTGTGGATGTAAACTAAGATCTACATTCAAACTCAGTCCCTCTTTGCTTGACATCACTGGAAAATCAAAAGAACTCAGCCAAGATCTCAGGAAAAAAAAAACAATTGTGGACATCCACAAGTCTGGCTCATCCTTGGGAGCAATTTCCAAATGCCTGAAGGTACCACATTCATCTGTACAAACTATAGTACGCAAGTATAAACACCATGGGACCACGCAGCCATCATACCGCTCAGGAAGTAGATGTATTCTGTCTCCTAGAGATGAACGTAGTTTGATGAGAAAAGTGCAAATCAATCCCAGCACAACAGCAAAGGACCTTGTGAAGATGCTGGAGGAAACAGGTAGACAAGTATCTATATCCACAGTAAAACGAGTCCAATATCAACATAACCTGAAAGGCTGCTCAGCAAGGAAGAAGCCACTGCACCAAAACCACCATAAAGCCAGACTACAGTATGCAAGTGCAAATGGGGACAAAGATCTTACTTTTTGGAGAAATGTTCTCTGGTCTGATGAAACAAAAATTGAACTTTTGGCCACAATGACCATCGTTATGTTTGGAGGAAAAAAGGGAGAGGCTTGCAAGCCGAAGAACACCATCCCAACCGTGAAGCATGGGGGTGGCAGCATCATGTTGTGGGGGTGCTTTGCTGCACTTCACAAAATAGATGGCATCATGAGGAAGGAAAATTATGTGGATATATTGAAGCAAAATCTCAAGACATCAGCCAGGAAGTTAAAGCGTGGTCATAAATGGGTCTTCCAAATGGACAATGACCCCAAGCATACCTCCAAAGTTGTGGCAAAATGGCTTTAGGACAACAAAGTCAAAGTATTGGAGTGGCCATCACAAAGCCCTGACCTCAATCCAATAGAAAATTTCTGGGCAGAACTGAAAAAGCATGTGGAGGCCTACAAACCTGACTCAGTTACACCATTTCTGTCTGGAGGAATGGGCCAAAATTCCAGCAACTTATTGTGAGAAGCTTGTGGAAGGCACCCAAAAAAATTGACCCAAGTTAAACAATTTAAAGGCAATGCTACCAAATACTAACAAAGTCTATGTAAACTTCTGACCTACTGGGAATGTAATGAAAAAAAGATAATTCTCTCCACTATTATTCTGCCATTTCACATTCTTAAAATAGTGATCCTAACTGACTTAAGACAGGGAATGTTTTCTACGAGTAAATGTCAGGAATTGTGAAAACTAAGTTTAAATGTATTCGGCTGAGGTGTACGTAAAATTCTGACTTCAACTGTAGATAAAAAAAAACAATTGGGAGCACAAGAGCAAAAAAATGTCAGATTAAACCCTACATAATTGACTGATTTGTACTGGCAAGAATAAATGATACTATTACACAACTGAAAAAGGGAATTTTTATAAGAACAAACCTCAATATTGATAATTTAATCGAGTGTTATCAGACTGCCCAGGGGCATTGCAGAGTCAAGATATGGGCCAATTATTCCTAGAACTAAACCAAACCCCAAACCTAATTTGATTTTATTATATTATAGCTCCCTCTATCATCATAAATAGATTAAATTTGGCATGCATCCTTGGACTGTCCTGGTGACAATATGTGCAATGTTTTGTGAATTTTAGACATTGCATTCACAAGATACAGACATTATGGGCCACACCTGAAAAATGTACTGGATTAAATCTGCTCAACGTATTGACAAAAAAGAAAGAAAGAAAGAAAGAAAGCAGAACACAACTTTGTCATAAGAGTTTCTAGATGATACATGCCAAATTTCATGCAAATTGGACAAAAGACCTAGGAGAATTTCGATAAGTACTGTAGTTTTTTTAGAAAACTCAAAATGGTGTAAATGTTGTTAGTCAATATGGCAAAAAACATGAACAACAGATTTAAAAGAACTGAAAGAATCATAGGAACCAAGAATTTAAATTATAGCCTATACAGTTCCCAAAATGCAAGCTAAAATGTATGTGCAGTCGTTATAGCGCCACCTTGTGGCTGATTGTCAAAACATTTGATACATTGCCTCATGACATCCTGAACATATATTTCATGACGTTTGGTCTTTTCACAACTGAAATTATTGGCAGATGAAATTAGATGGGCAGTTTAATGTAATGTTTGTTGATTGGTGCCCTTGATATTTTGTCAGCACTTGTACCAAAGAATCACCACACCAAATTTTAACTTCGAACAGTTGCAGAGTTACAAGCATTTGTTTTGTTAAAGTGCCACCTATTGGCGAAATTCTGCAAAATTTTGTGAGCATCCTCAGAATGTTCAGTTGTTAGTGCGTACCAAATTTCATGCAAATTGGACTTCGCGTTCAGGAGATATAGGCCATTTAGATAAAATGTGCCATGCCCAAAAATTTTAAATCAGCTCATATCTGCCAAACTAATTAAATAAAAATAAAAATTTGGTTTTATTGGTCAAAAGCAAAAACCAAATAAAACAATGAAAACAAAAACAAAACTTTCCATGAAACCATAAATAAGCAAGGGATAATTTTAGCACCTCATCGATGATGATGCAGCTGAAGGGTTCATGTCCATGTCCACGGAATGCGTTCTCAAGAACGATACTTCCACTGGTGCTGAGCGTGCAGCAGATCACATGAGCATTCTGCAGCACAATGGCCCGAGTTTCCTGTTTCTTACCACGACACTGAGAGGAGACAGAGACGTCTATTAATATTACCGCAATGACTACGGTGAACTATGTTTAACAAATGTGATCGTTTACAGTACCTCTTTAATCTTTTGACTCAGTCCTTCTCTCTCCTTTAGAAGCTGCAACTTTTTCTCTGTCAACATCTTGAACTGTCAACCAACCCATGAGGTAACAGATTCAAGAAAACATTAAAATAAGAGTGATTAATATACACATCACTCGAAGACCCCTTGGTTCTCCATTACCCCTGTTGGTGTGTAGGATGCATTACCTCAGCGGAATCCTTTTTGGCCTTTGCACAGTGCTGGGAGAGATTTTCAATGCTCTGGTCCAGTTGCTCCTTCTGCCTTTGTACATCAGCTTCTACAGTCTGCTGGACTCGCTCTGTACACATACACAACAACTTGTACACTTTGAATTCAAGAGTGAACTGAAGGAGAAGAATCTTGTGTTGGGGCATGCATTTATATCTTACCTGCTCTCGCTTTAGTCTGGTGGTCAAGGCTGAAGGGTTTCAGAGATCTTGAGATGGTTCTCTCACTTCCTAACCTTACCAGGTTTATGTCACCACAATTACCTAAACACAAATGGTTAAGGTCAAGCAGGTGTTAGTGTGTGTTGCAGAGATAAAGGTAAGGGCATGTTAATACTGTGATGTTGTGACTTGTGAACATGTAATGCGTGCTTGCTTCTGTCAGTTAAGGATGTGCGTGCAAGCTTTGTACCTTGCGGACTGTTGATATTACGGCATTTCTCTTTAAAGATCACAATGACTTTCTTCATCAGACTGTCGACGGCAGCATTAGAGGGAGCACAGAGCAGAACGCGTGTCCGCCGAGTCCTGGAGGGAAGGTTCCCCTCTGGAGCAACACCATTACCCCCCTATTAAAATAAACACATGCAAAACACTCTGCAAAATAAAATCAATAGAATGCACCTTGGCAGTTGTTTACAAAAAAAAAAAAAAAAAAGAAAAAACACTGACCGAAGACAGGAGTTTAAACAGCAGGCCGCTAATGGTTTTACTCTTCCCAGTTCCTGGAGGACCATGAATAATTAGAAACTCTGGGGTCTTCTTTGGTCTCTTTATCATGGCAAGACCACAGGCTATTGCTCTGGCCTGGTCATTGTTGTACCCCTAAAATGCAGGAAGAACATTACAACAGAATACATAGTACCAAAAAAAAGGGTTTACATATGCATCCCAACAAGAAAATCAAGACATGAACAAATACGAATGAGAATGGTAGCCTAGTTGCATTTAGATTCATTCCGAAACCCACTACTTAAATGAATACAAATGCTTCTAGCAATGAAAGCTTGATTTCATGTGTTTCTGCATTCCAAAATGTGTTCTATATGCATTGCATTCTCAGTGGGCATACATAGAAGGAAACAGTTTACTGTAATCTCAGCTATGGTAAGTTTTCCCATGTCAATCTGAAAAATCTCATGTGCCACCAAAATATAATTAACAGCACTCGCTTTGCAGAATACCACACATTCCCAAACTCACTAGTGCAACCAGGTCCTGTGGGTCATCCCTAGGATGTGTGAAATTTGCCATATGTGGAGCAAGAAAAGGACGCAACATTGGTCCATTTCGCAGCAAACACAGTGCACGGAACTCCCGGAATGTGCTGACCAAAGATCCAATAACTTCGCAGCACACAATCTGGGAATTCAAAGATACGTTACCACGTGTCTGGATAGTCAGGTTTAGGATTGAGTCAGAACCTGAGGAAAATATGGATATGAAAGAGAGAGAGAGAGAGAGAACACAAGACACTAAATAAATGTCAAATTATACTCCTGCCTAAACAGAGAACAACTAATATCTACACACTCCACTCACTTATACAGAAATACGTTCAACAAACAAAACATGGCAAAATATTTGGTTGCTTAGTTGACTTTAAAAAGGCCTTCAATTCTGTTTGGCATAACAGACTTTTCCTGAAACTCATCCAGAGTGGAGTAGGAGGAAAGACATATGATATCTTAAAAAAAATGTACAAGGACAATAAATGCTGTGTTAAGATTAATGACAAAAGAACCAACCATTTCAATCAGACCAAGGGAGTTCCATCAAGGCTGAAGCCTCAGCCCAATTCGATTTAATATTTATATAAATGAATTGGCCACAACCCTTCAAAAGTCATCTTGCCTTGGACTGATCTTAGTTGGCAGAGAAATCAAATGCATCCTTTATGCTGACGACCTCCTGTTGCCGTCACCTAATGAAGAGGGACTACATGAAAGCCTCTCCATTTTAGAAAAATATAGCAGTGATTGGGTTTTACCAATAAACATGAAGTCCAAAGTCATGATTTTTCAGAAAAAATAAAATAATTTTTTTTTTAAAAAACGCATTGAGCAATAAATATTTTTACAATCAGGGGAACAATCCATCATGCCAACTGCTATAATTATTTGGGTCTTACAATCTCTGCTTCAGGACAATTTGATTTGGCAATAAAAGATCTGACTGACAAAGCCTGTAGGACATATTATAGTATAAAGAACATCATTATTTAAATTCAACCCCCCCATTAAACTGTGGCTGAAAGTCTTCGACAGCATCAAACCTATACTTCTATATGGCTGTGAAATCTGGGGCCCCAAATATAAATTAAATTATGAATCATGGGACAAAAGCCCTGTTGAAATTTTCCACCTAGAATTCTGCAAAATCATCCTGGGAATTCACAGAAATGCTTCGATTCTGGGTTGTGGAGCAGAACTGGGCCGGTTCCCTCTCCTCACTGAAATCCAGAAGACAGCAGCTAAGTTCTGGTTCCATTTGTCAGACACCTCCAGATAACTACCATCACTGTGCCTTTACACACAGGGCAGGACACCCAGAGAGTGACCCTATGCACCATTTAGTGGAAAAATATCAACTAAATTCATCCATCCAGTTCTGATTATAAACTGGCACCATATTTGATCAATATTAAAGACTATCGACAAAGAAAGCTACTGTCAAAGTATCATCTCAGTGAGCACAGTCTGTCTGTATAGATGGGTCGACACAGACAGAACCGGAGACCCAGAGAGGACAGACTGTTCACACTGCACTGAAGGAGTCATGAAGGACGAGCTGCCATTTCCTCACTCACTGCAGTAAATGAGTCCATTAGAAACGCACAGTTCACACAAATAGCTCATATTCTACCTGAATCCAGGACATACATGATTTAGACAAACTCTTGTATCTTATGGGAAAGTAGAGTGTGTTCAGCTGGCAGCGCAGTATGTGTCCTCTTGTCATCAAATGAGGGAGAGAGACTGACCCCTTATCATATTACAGCTCTATTGAAACTGCTATTTTAATTTACCTTTTTCCTCCCTCTCATTGCTCTGTATTTTACTTTGTCATTTGTGTATTTTATCATCTTTATTTATGTATTCATATATACATGATTTTTATGTTTGTATTATGTTTATTAATCAGTGCTTTGGCAACACTGTATACGGTCATGACAATAAAGCTCATTTGAATTTGAAAGAGACAGAAAAAAAAAAAAATTAACGGTGCTTTAAGCAATTTCAGCCATTCCAGAACTTCCATCTGACTTATTCACACCCCCTTTTTCACAGACCTGGTCCTCTGTTGGAAACACTGGACCAGGACACATAACCAAAATGACGTGGTGGTTCATTGAAATCGGATTCATCGTTTGCATATGCCCCAGTGTTCTCCGGCAGCCACAGCAGCACAAGGTCATCCTCTTTGGGGTAATGTTGTTTCTTTTCACTGTCTGGATTAAGGCCCGCTACAAACAGAAACATTGTGAAAGGGTAGGCACTTAATCTGGGTCCAAACAATTAGCTTTCAATAAGAGTCTTACCAAATAGCCTGTAATTGCTGCTACTGCCATATAATCCTAACATGGTAATCTTGTTTGAGCCATTTTGTTTTACAGATTACACCTTTAAGTGATAGATCCTTTTTTTTTTTTTAACCTTAAGGGCTTCTACAGAGATCTCCCAATTAAGTACTTAAGTGGTTGAACATCCCTTCAAAGCTGCAATCTATATTCATATGAAAAAGTCCTTTTTAGATATTTTCACTATGGCTATAAACACAGGCCAAGTCATAGTGTATAACTGGCAAACTGTACCAATCATAGATTGTACTTGTATTAAAAATCACTGTAACTGAACATCAGATGATCTGTCTTACTGCCCATCAAGGCTGGACTTACCTATGAAGCTGGCGCTAGCTGTGTAATTGCTGTACTCAATACCCTGGACCTTAAGATATTGTTGGACTCTCCCCTCCTTGAGCCATTCACTAGCCATCTATTGAAAAGTTTAATGAACAAGATTAAAATAAAAACAGAATGCTATGCAAAAGGATAGGGAAAAACAAAATCTGTATAAAATAGTCCTAAATTACATTCAAAGACTTAAAGGAATAGTTCACCCAAAAATGAAAATTCTTTCATTCACTTACCCTGATGCCATCCCAAATCTGTATGTCTTTCTTCAGCAGAACACAATTTTTACCTCCCCTTCTCACCAATTTGGAATGCCCAATTCCCAATGCGCTCCAAGTCCTCATGGTGGCGTAGTGACTCGCCTCAATCTGGGTGGCGGAGGACGAATCTCAGTTGCCTCCGCTTCGGAGACGTCAATCTGCAAATCTTATCATGGGGCTGGAGCGCATTACCACGGAGACATAGCACGTGGAGGCTTCACGCTATTCTCCGTGTTGTCCACGCACAACTCACCCCACCGAGAGCGAGAACCACACATTATAGCGAACACGAGGTGGTTACCCCATGTGACTCTACCCTCCCTAGCAACCGGGCCAATTTGGTTGCTTAAGAAACCTGGCTGGAGTCACTAGGCACGTCCTGGATTCGAACTCGCAACTCCAGGGGTGGTAGTCAGTGTCAATACTCACTGAGCTACCCAGGCCCCCCCAGCAGAGCACAAATGAAGATTTTTAGAAGATAGAACTCTGTCACGTCCTTAGAATAGATGTACACGGGTGCCAGCACTTTGACGGTCCAAAAGTCACATTTAGGCAGCATAAAAGTAATCCACACGACTCCAGTCGATCAATGAATGTCTTCTGAAGCGAATCGATAGGTTTATGTAAGAAACAAGTCAATAATTAAAACGTTTTTAACTTTAAAATCGGCACTTCCATCCAGGTCTCTGATGTGGTTTGAAATGGCCGAACTCTTCCATGACAATCGTTCTTCTGTTGTAAATAACGCCGCTTCCGAATTCTCATGTGAACTCGCAGACACGCTTACGTCATGCTTCGTGTCAGCTGCTAGCAGGAAGTGCTTTTTAAAAGTTAACGTTTTAATGATCGATTCATTTTTTTACACAAACTTACTGATTTGCTTCAGAAGACATTCATTGATCGACTGGAGTTGCATGGATTATTTTATGCTGCCTAAATGTGACTTTGTGCAGTCACCCGTGTACATCCATTATAAGGACCTGACAGGGCTCTATCTTCTAAAAATCTTCATTTGTGTTCTGAAGACAGCCAGCCAGCCATACACATCTGGATGGCATCAGGATAAGTGAATGAGAGAATTTTCATTTTTGGGTGAACCATTCCTTTAAGATTTACAGAAATAAGCTGTATTCACACCTCTTCAAATGAGTTAATTAGCAGCAGAGGGTACAAGGTGTTAAAGTACTCTAGGTAGCTAGGGAATTTCAATGGGACTTCCTTCAGTGGCAGTGAGCACAGGTCAACTGGACACCCAAATGTTGTGTAGTTCTTAAGCATCCAATATTCCCACTTAAGTATTGCTTGGGTCAAGACTGAAAGGTCAAACACCGGGCTTTGATCTCTCGTGGGCACCGGTTTGTGAGCTAGAGCTTCAGGTCTTTGATATATTTTGTAAGATGGTGGTGCAGATGTAGAGCTCATTTCAAAACTAATGACTGACTTAGGGGCATGGCTCAGAGGGCAGGGAATTTGTTTAGAAGGGAATGGCTGTGGCAATTGTGGAGAAGGCAAAGTAGGAATTGTTTTGGTGGGTACAATTGCTGAAGGCAAACGGAAAACCTTAGCTTTAACAACATTTGGTGCAGGAGGAGGCTTGGCCCCTTTCTCCATTTCTAGGACAAGTGACGCACTGCGGGAGCTGGGACTGTATATTTTTGTAGTGGAAGGTTTGGCCTTTTTCTGGGACATGGGTGACATACCAGGCTTCAGGAACAAATCATCATTATGTATGACATCTGAAAGTGGGGTGTGAGGAGTCTGCAGAGGAAGAGGTTTATGTGCTACTGATACTGACTGCCCTGGGGTATCTGACTCACTAACTGGATCAAGGTCCATGTCAACAGGATCTCTCTGGGTAAGAAACAGTCCTTCACCATTTTCTTCATCAAACTGTTCCATTTGGGAGCATAGTTCCATATCTGTGGGTTCCATCTGAGTGAGGAACATCCATTCATCATCAACCTCCTCTTTTGCATCTTTTCCCCCTTCTGTGTTGACAGCGACATCAGTAAGCTCACCGTTTTGAAAGTATTTGGACTCTATCCTACCATTTCCAACCCCATCCCCTCTAGCCTCAATGGTTTCACTAGTGTTGTTGTTTTTTATTCTGGCTGCAGCCTTTTCAGTATCTTGCTGATGGTCAGGATCTGGCGGAGGACAAGGAAAGAAATTACAATCCTCTTCGGCTGCAACTGTAGGTTTTGACAGGTGTATTTCACCTGGTTGGGTGCTCTTTGTCTGTTGGGGAGCCAGTGTTGTGGGGGATATAGTTGTTGGCCTCTGATGCTTCTCACGACTTTGCCTGAAAAACTGCATGTCTTGAGATGCCAAAAGTTTCTTGTTGCCCTTTCCCATACATTTCTGTGGAGAGGTCTTAGTGGTATGAGACACTCGTCTCCTCTTCTGTTTTGGCTCCACTTGCACTTTCTGGCCATGGCACCGCAGTTTAGCAACACAATCCAGGGAACGCTGAGAAAGATCAAAAGCTCTTCTTTCCTTCTTTTTCAATCCCAAACGCTCCGCTGTTGACTTTGGCTCTACAGCTTCACGAACCTTCTTTGGTGGAACAATGGCAGGTACGCCACGTGACATGGAGGCAGAAAAATAAGGTGAAGAAACTGAGCTGGAGGACGGAGAGTGAGATGGCACAGTAGATGTAGTAGTAGTTGGAGGACCCTTATCCCGAGATAAAGAGCTGCATTTCCGGGGGTTGTGCCTGATTTCTTGAGCAAGAGCCTCAATTATTAATGGCTTTTTAAACTGCAAAATGTCTCTCTTATCAGATGGATTTCGTTTCTGGCTTGTATCTGGTGGAGGCTTTGGTTTAATGAATTTATCAAAGTTTTCTGCAGTACAGGCTGTTTTGGATGATGACAGCGCACATGAAACAGCTGGCTCTTGTGGTTGCTGCTGTTGTCTGATCTTATCCTCTGCTTGCGGACAGGCCCTCTCGATGTTCTCATCTGGAATTAGTTGGGTCCCTGTACTCCACGAGGGAGAGGAGTCATTAGGAGCAGGCTCCAGCCGTTGTTTAAGTGTTTGGTCTAATTTGAGCTCGTTCGTCAAGACTGATGCATCAACATCCAAATCACCCCAGGCAGATGCCACATATTGCTGGGTCTCAAACTCAAATACTTGTGACTCACTGAGATCATCGTAGTCTCGCACAAGACTCTCAGGAGAGTCTGGATCTTCTAGAGATCCATTCTTCACTGGACATATTTTATTACAAGAACTCAGGATCTCCTTTGATGGTCTTTCATCATTTTCAGAAACTTTGTCATCAGAGATAATGATGGTACTGGATTCAAGGTTCTCCATTGAGGTTCCTGTGGACCTGGTATGCAATTGTACATCAATACCATCCACTTCAGAATCACTAGATTCAAGCTTGTGGGATTTCATCAAGCGGTTCCGTCTGATATCAAGAGGCTCGTCATCATAATCATCATCATCCTCAGCTCTAATATTACATTCCTCAGAGGTGGTGACAGGTTGCAAATTTAAAGGACAAGAACTTCTAGACAAGTTCCCCAAATCGGATTTAATATGCGCAAACTTAACATCAGGTCTCATTTCTGAAATCAGCACTGGGTCAGTATGTTCCTTTTTAGCTTTTACGATGTCCTGAAAACCACTCAAATCCTCATCCGAAATGCAATTTTCATAATCCCAAAGTGGCTCCTCTTTGATCAAAGCAGACCCATCTCCTGCTCTGCTTGAACCTGCCACCTGGTCTCCATGTTTCAGATGTGGGGATGAAATTGAATTTTTGGCAAAAACAGCATTTGGATGTATTAAATTTGTGGTTGGGGCAAGAACTATAGCAGGAGAACCAGATCGTTCTGGGAATGACCGGACCACTCTTACTAAACATTGCTGAAGCTCAGAAGATTCAGAAGATGTTAGACTCCATCGTTTGTTTGGAACTCCACGCAGCTGCTTGTTAAGCAAATTCAGAAAATGGGTAGAATGTGGGTCAGATCCGGTCCGAATCCTTTCTTTCAGCAGTTGTCGAATCAGCATCATGCAACCTAGAATTATGGCACCAGTGCCACCTCCAGATGCAGGTAGTTGCCCTACCACTCCTAGAGAGTTTGAAGTTGAACTGACTTTGTGAATTCCACCCATCCTGTCTGGAGGTACAGCATTCCATGGTTCATCTGACAGAACCGTACACATGACAATCACTTCCACCCACTTGGGGGCACACCGAGAGAGTATTCCCATACGTCCTTTACTAGCATGCAACTCAATGATTTGAATAAGGATGCGGGTGAAAAACTCGGTCACTTTGTCATATAAATTTGTCCGTCCAGTTAGCATGTTTCGATTATCTCGTATCTTATCACAAAGGTAGTGGATGACCTCACTAATATAGGAGGCGTTCAGCTCCGGAAGTTCCATTATGGAACGGACAAATGGAATGAACCACAGGAAAGTGCTGCCGTATACACGCATGCTCTGACCCATCTCAGAATCAAGCACATTGACCAGGGATTGCATGTCCTCATAGATCACATAGTTGCAAATACCACTGCTGGACGATGAGCCAGACCCCTACAAGGTGAAGAGAAGCAGAATTGTCTAACAAACATTAAAGCAAAAGACGATCAAGAGTGATGTGTTTTACTAAAAAAAAAAAAAAAAAAAAAAAAAAAAAGAATCACAAACAAATGTAAAGACACCGATGCAGAACAGAAATGAAAAAGGAACGCTTACTTGGCTTGTCTTTTTGGAGCCATAACAGTCATACACCATCTGACTGCAAGTCACCACATTGTCATCAATCTCTGGCTCTATTTTAACCATCCTCCTGTTCATAAATATATTTAAAAAAGACTTTAGAATCCCCATATTCACTAGCCCGAATAAAACTTCTACAATATTTGACATTTCAAAAAGGTCATTTAGTGTCAAAATGGGACCACTTAAACTATTAGCTTGGCTTTAAAATTGGGGAAGGGTCACTGTGAGAAACAGGCCTCAGATGGAACAATGTGACCTTGATGCTTGCTTATCTGCTTTTAAGTTTTCGGCACTGTCTTGAGCACAAAATGTACTTGATAAGAATGTACTTCTGTAAGCGAGAGGAAACAACCCTGTATATGGAGGATTGGGGGCATTCAAGATAAAGGGTTTAACCAGCCTTGTGTGACAAGAACCATATAACCCCATGCTTTCCTTTAATAAATCGAAGAACTGCTTGTGACATTCTGTGTCCGTGTATTTCTTCCCAACAGTGAATTTATCTCCTGATTGAAGAGTGACTGCGAGGAAGGCAGAATAAAGCATCCGAATTGTATTTTACTAACAGTCACTTAAAGCAGAAATTAGGAGTGCCATTTTTAAAGCAGTTGGACAGTTAAATGGACAATTTGTTTTACAGCAATTTCAGATCTCGATTTGAAATTCTGGACCAATGTAGGACTCTTACCCCATGGTTTTTTGCTGGATGTTTCTAATTTCTGCAACATAGCTGGCTGCTCCAGTGATGGTCTGGAAAGCCATGTTAGGATCTATCTGACCCCAGACCTTAGAACCGAGCCGGTCCAGAATCACCATAAAACAGTGGAGAGCTGGCCAGAATGGGTCAGAAGCTGGGTCATCCTCTGAAATATACAAATAAACTTTACAAGCAGACCTTTTTAAATACTGGCCACATCCACAGTCTCATCATTTTACATCCAGTTTGTTGCAAAACCATGACGTACCATTTTTCAACCCTTCCATTGTGTTGATTATGCAGAGTGGAATATTGAACTGTCCCATGAACAAAGAGTCCATTGCTTCAGCACTTAGCTGCGTTAGTAACATACAGATGCCTAAAGGGAACAAAGATGACTTCAAAAAGATGGAAGTGAAATGTTCAGTGAGGCGCTACAACATTGGTAAAAAGCAGACTCAACTGATTAACTGGACACCAGAACCATTTGCTTACTACAGATCAATATCACACCATATCCCAACCAGGCAAGATGTGAAGTTTTCAGCAGGGTAATTGTTAACTGTATATGTATCTGTAAGGGGGTTCGGTGGAAAGGAGGAGGCGAGAACCAGCTTAAGAATATAAATAATAGTTTAATAATAAACTCAAACAAAAACACACAACCATAAACACACACAGTACAGCTGCCTGTAATTCTCTCTCTCCGGAGAAATGCTTGACCACGCCCCCGCTGCCACAGTATCAAAGAAGGTGTTCTCTCTTTGTGGGAGACTGATAGCCAGGCCTTGACAGTTAGTATGGTAACAGGTGGATGACTAGATGGTTTCCAGTTCGTCCAACAATTGAAAGTCCGACTGACTAGATGGCCACTAGGGTTGCCATGGTGTACAGCGTTACCGGTTTTACACGGCACAAGGGACAAACCGGTGTGAAATTTTATACCACGTAAAAGGGGAAAGATTATGAATGAACTTCCAATATCAATACAATAGTCTAATGAATAGAATAGCGTTAAATAAAGAATAGTTGCCTAATAGAGTTTGTGACCCGTGATCCAAGAGCCTAAATAACGCATTGAAACCAGATGTTCTTTACCAACGCGTCAAATTACACAGGCAGCAAAGTACGTGCACTGACAGAGGACGTTTAATTGCAGGTAGCGAATGTGTTCATGGTGGGTAACCAAGACATCTCGGATTCAAAATGAACACAAGAAATGCTGTTAGACACACACACACACACACACACGCGCTTGAAGAAACAGACAATTTTTTTTTTTTTAAGAATAGATGACAGAAAAGCCATCTATGCGCTTGATTGATGCGCTGTTCGTTCGGAGTCGTGCATTCTCGTGGAACACGCATAAAGGGTTCTCACTCTTTGTTTCAGTCTTCTGAAATTTTTTTGCAAGAATATCATCGTCTATGAGAATACTGCAAATGACATCAGACCATCTCAGCTCAGGAGGTGCTCCAAACCCTGGCAGATGGAACACCCCTCCGTGTTCTGGCGGCCGGTAGCGAGCCCCTCCGCACCTCGCGGATGGCGGCCGTTCCTCCACGTCCAGGCAGCCGGCAGTGACGACTCCGTCCCCCGGCGGACGGCCATGGCTGCTCCTTTGGGCAGACGGCAGTGACGAAGACTCCACAACAGTGCATCCCTACTCCTTCCCGGGTATTGGGACCAATGTAACAGGGTTAAAAATAGGAAAGGAGGTGGTGGGAACTGGACGAACTATCAAAGTAATATTTAATTTAAACAAAAAGACAAACACAAATATACACACACACACACACACACACACACACACACACACGACAGCTGCGTGTGGCTCTCTCCCTCCCGAACTGTCACATCCAGCTGCATTTTTCCCCTCGGCTGATTAGCCCGACTAGAGACCTGGCATGTGGCATCACGGCCAGCCCCCGCCCTCCTCCTCGTCGTCATCACAGTACCCCTTTTAATAAGGAGTAGCCATAACTGATAGATAACCTCTGATATTTGACCATAAGTTTTTATCAACCAAGGATGGGAACTTTATTCATGTTGTGGCTAACAATTATTGTTTGCACAAAGACGTAATCAGTCCATATTTGTAATACGTTTGAAGTAACTGACCTACTAGAATGCTAGAAATTGTGGCACGATGATACCCTTAAAATGTAATTTTCAGATGACTATAATTGCTTTGGAAAGTTTGTAAAAAATATTTGGACTTCCTGTCTTTCTAACAGTTTTATCTCATCGAATTGGATGCCTATTGAACCTACAGAGAACAATCCGTAAACTCTCATTTGATTATTGCTAAACCTGACTGAGTTTTTATTCTTCAATATCCACAGAGGACCCAGCTGTCACCCCCTACAGTTGCCAAAGAGATGTTGCCCTTCACAACTGTTGAAAAGCCATCTTTAAAAAGTTGAACACACATTTTAATTGCACTTAATTTTTTTCAGTTTCATTTGAATTTTCAGCTAAAAGTTCGAAAGTTTGAAATCAAGCTGCCTTGCATTATTGTTTAGGCTACTGCTTAACGAAAATTACCCCAGAGTACCACTTAGCATCCGACCAGCGGTAATACCGGTGTTAGTCGGTTTGAACATGAACACTGCACCAGTGTGAAAATTATGATATCGTGGCAAGTCTAATGGCCAAGTGTGCATGGAATAGAACAGGGTCAAGATGACAGTAGGGTTGCAGCGGTATACCGGTTTCACAGTATACCACGGTATGAAAACTGACGGTTTTCATACCATGTACATTTGCTTATCTATGGTATTGAGAAAAAAAAAGACGCAACCGGACGGATAATCTCACCTGCGCATCTCCTTTCCTCCTCGACTGCCTGTCAGACTTGTCAACTTGCGCCACACACACACAGCGGAGAAAATGTCAGAGAGAAGCGAGGCGGTCTGACATAAGTGAGTGTGTGTACACGTGCGAGTTAAAGCGGTGTTTCTCAACTGGTGGGTCACGACCCTAAAGTGGGTAGCAGGTCTATTCGGACTGGGTCGCGGACAGAAGGGAAAGAACAACGCCATGGTTCCCCCATTGAAGATATTTCGGCAGCCGTCCAAATAATAGCCTATTTAGGACTACCGAGGTAGATTTAATGATAATCTCGCAATCAGCTAAAGGCTTCTCATCTGCACTTTCGCATGAATGTAGGAACCAGCTCGCGATCATGATCTGCTCTTCTCTCTGGCACGCGCGTGCAACAACCGGGCTTCCCTCGATATTGCGGAGCACAGACCTCAAAACTGATGTGACCAATTTCAATTCTAGTGAGACTTCTCTAGTTTAAAGCATTACGAAGGAAGACAAGTCAAACCTCAGTAGGCAGCCCTGACATGCCAAACAGCACTGTGGAGAAAGAGCAACACTGTGCTATGCGCTAAAAAACAAAACAAAATCATTATCACCTTTACAAAATTGTTTCATGATTTTACATGAATAAAAGTAACTTATATTTTTACAAAGTGTTATAGTGTCATATAAAATCATCTAAAAAGGTAGAATCTATTAGACCTCATTTTCTCTCAACAGTGGCAGTTGTAGTTAAAGTTTCAAGATGTGTTTCAGCTAGTATTTATTTTTTCATAAATACTATAATTTGTTATTATTATTACTATATTTAAGACTAGCTACACTGACCTAACCATGGTAATGAGGAGCCTTTCCTCCTGTGTAATATGTAATTGGGAAACAAACAGGATAATAATGGGCTCATATAAGTAAATATGCACTTACATTTTTAAAAGGGGGGGGGGGAAGAGAAAACTTCCTGTCGCTTTTGTTGTTGACGTCAACAACAAATGTCACTCGATGCATGTACTTGAAAACCATGAACAAAACTATGCAACATAAAAGAAAATGCGACCCAGGATACATTAAGTACAGGTTACGTTTTTACTATAGTGGGTCGCCACTTGATTTCCCATGTAAAATCTGTCCCGAAGCAAAACCAGTTGAGAACCACTGAGTTAAAGGTACAGACAGGAGCAGTCTGGCTGTGCTGTCGTGCACCTACAGGATATATTAATTATTAATCATCATAGGACATTCCTTTAAAAGCTCACACAGATGATGTTATTTTGCATTTAGCAGTTAATTTAACATGCTATGCTAACATGTAAACTAACATGCTTTAGTTATATAACATGTTATTAGTTACATGCCTTTGTCATGTTTATAATTCGGTTTATTATTATAATATATATATTATATATAATATTATTACACTCCTTTAAAGGTCACTGTAACTGATAATAATAGTGTAATAACGTTGTAAGGGGGTTTAGTGGAAAGGAGGAGGCAAGAACCGGCTTAATAATATAAATAATAATTTAATAAACAATTTAAACAAAACACACAACCAAAAACACACAGTGCAGCTGCCTGTAATTCTCTCTCTCTCGAACTGTCGTCCCCGGCCACCTTTATCCCTCGCGCGCCCCATCAGGCTGATTGGGGACCGGGTGTGTCTCATTCCAGCCCAGCCCCGCCCTCCTCGGCTCTACAAACGTATACAGTGAAACTGTGATATTTTCTGAGACTGTAATCGTACCGTGAAAATCTCATAACGTTGCAACCCTAGATGACAGTATAACCAGATTCAAAAAATTTAAATAAATTGTGATAACGCTGGAAGTATCAGTTCTTAATGAGAGCCTTAAGGCCCCACACACTTGCAGCAACTTCCAGCAACAAAGGGACAGCGACCTCTGGCGACTAGATGTGGGCGTGTCCAGCGACTTGAGAAAAGTTTAACTTTATGCAAATGAGGAGTGACTACCAATAGAAGTGAAGAAACTCTGCAGTCGGAGTAGGTTTGATTCCTACTTAGATTGTTGTTTGGTTAATGATGTGATGCAGTGAGCACTGCTGCAGCATATAAAAACACTCTCCCCTCCAGAATGTTCATTTTTGGCACAAGAAAACTGATTCCTTGTCAAATTAGAATGATATTAGTTTTATCGGCAACACGTTTTATTTTTGATTGGATATGGCCAGGTGTGCAGTCCACCAAAAAAGTTAGTACGACAGCAGTAGGAACACCAACTAGCAACTTCACAGTACAGGGATAAGAGATATAAATTGATAAAGTCTCTGCATGTGTGTACAGGCCTTTAGTCCTGGAACAGGATGCATCAACGAAAAAGTTTCTTATCTAAGTGACACGTTTTGGGGAACCGTTAGGGAAAGGCAAATTATGCCTACACAGATGGAGCGAGGTCAGTTGGTGTCATCGTTCTCTTCCCACTGGTTTAACTGCTTGAAGCGGGCAGCAGAGCAAGGTGGAGCATGTGTGCGATTAAAACAGTGCCACTCTAGGCGAATATAGAAGGTTCCAACAGTTCACGGACTAGACTATTTTTTTCTTCTTTTTGGAATTGGAGGTGCCGGAACGCTCCGCCCCAATTTATCCTCTTATTGTAACCACAGAACATTGGTGCCATCAACATGAGTACCAGTGCAATCTGTTTATCACTCTAGGTAATGACTCCATAGCTCAGAAAAGAGCTTAATCAAACCAAATTCTGATATCCAACAGTCAACTCTACACCAAAGGCCTGTACCATAAAGCTAGATGAACAAACTAAGGGTTACAGAATTTGTTTCAAGTTGACAAAACCAAACTAATCTAAATCAAGCTCAGTTGGTACCATGACGCTGCTCCTCAACTCTGTCAACTCAGGCATTGATCTTGAGTTTTTAGGATTAGTTCACGAGCGCATGCACATGAATGAGTGACATTAGCAGCGAACAGCCAATTGTCAAGCCAAAATATCTTGCACTGTAAAATTTTGTAACAGAAAAGATAGATGAAAAAGAGGATCTGGGAAAACAGACCTAGCCAGTAATTCTTCTTATTGTGCGAGTCATAGAGGTGAGAGGGAAGCCTTGGTACAGTGCCCCCTGCGTAAGACTCTTGATCCAAATCTGGAAAATCCAGAGAAATTCCCAGCTCGATCACATAAAACATGCAAGAGAAGATTTCTTGGAGGTCATAGTAGGCATCCCGGTCCACACTCCTCATGGTTTTCGCTGCATCAATTGCCCAACGACGCACCTGGACAGAAAAGTGAAGCAAGAACATGTACGAGGAAGTGGAAAGTAGAAGAGGACTTATGGTCTAGCATCATGCATTATCTGTAGATAAGCAAGATGTAGCTTTCTCTGAAGGGCCAGTTTGGCTCAATTACCTTTTCATTGGGATGAACTAGAAGCAGATATGTTCCTTGATACTTCTCAAACACATTCAAAGACTGATTCATATCCTGCAATGTACACAAGGCCTTAACCACCAGATCACCTGTAATGAAGGACAGAGAGGAAAATAATATGTAGAAGATCTTCATTCACATTCCTTACATCAGATTTACTGTATCTGCAGCTCTCTGGAACACTTTATTCTGAATGGCAATATTCTGCAGTCAACAATTTCATTTAATGACAGCTAAACTGTAAAATTGTTACGATTTTCCTCTCTACTTACATTTATGAAGTGAACAGAATAAAATGTAAATCTTCGGTTTGGAAAAGAGTTAAGAATTTATTCATCCCTCACAAAAATGTCAACAACGTCTGACCATTTATCAATACAGAGTTTTACCCTACACTGCTCACACATAACTTACCCAGCTCACGGTAGCAGAGTAGGTACGGATATTTCAGAACTTCAAACAGCGGGAAGCGCAGTCTGATTTGGAATTCTATAGGAGAGATCTTTGACACTGGTTGTTCAAGATCATCTTCAATGATGAAGAGATCATCCTCCTCTTCCTCCAGCTCCTGATCCAACATGGATCTCAATACATGTACGAGTCGAGCCTTCTCCATTTCCCACAGACGCTAAGAGAGAATTACAACATACACTCCTTTGATCCATGTGTGTGGTTTGGGTTTTACAGGTAAATTAAAAAAACACTAATGTTTGCAAAAAAACAAGACATCTCATTTATTTCAACTTTTTTCCCCCCCACAGTGTTTGCATGGCAGGACTGTCTTAATATTACTCAAATTCTATTTGTTATTCTTTGCTACAATTTTCTGCGATAATTCAGCTCAAACTGCTTGGTGTTTAGGGCCTCCAAGGGCTGGGAAAGGATCCTTGGAAAATTATTCAGACAGACAGAGATAGAGAGAATGATTGCCATCAAGTTTAATCTAAATGGTTCTCTTCAAGTTTATACAATTAAAATTATGCAAATAATGGGTAGGAAAAAAAAGGTTTTGATTTAGGTGGACGGATGATTCTCTTTCTTTTATACTTTGCTTATGTGATTATACTTGTAATCCATTATAATCAGCTTTGAAGTAATATCCATATTCATGTACTCATCCTCCATGCATTCATATTACCAGTGTACTCTATCTTCAACACGTTAGCTAGAATATGTCAGTCTCTTTGTATGAGTTTGTGCTAAATCTATGAAGTCCAGGGACCTCAAGAGATGGGGCGAGGGACCTTAGCGTCTGGGTTTTATGCTTTGTCTAATATTTTGCTCAAATCAAGACAGACACAGGATGTCTCAATTGCTTTGCTTATCTTGCCAAGCTCAGCAAGTTACGATACTGAGGTGGGGGGGGGGGGTCTGTTTAGCTCCCTTAGACTTAACCACAGTTTTTGCTCCTCAATAGATCACCACGACATGAACAGAGTTATTTTCATGCATCATGCAGAACTCTTGCACCTTGCAAGGAAGTGATTTTGCACATACGCAGGGGGCATTAAAAACCCTAACCAATCTTTCAGGGGCAGAATAACCTCTCTGCTCTTTTGCTCTCTGCATTATGGAATATTTGTATTTAATTATTCAGTTAATCCATTTTTGATTATTTAATTAATATGTACGCAATATGCAATGATCTAAAAATGACAGTGTAATCAATGTACTATGAATAACTGCATTTTGAATGTTATTCAATATGTTACATATTTAATCATTCATTTATTGATTTAATTGTCATTTACTCAGTTTAATAACCAAAAGTGCAAATCAATGGAAAAAATGCAGCTTGGCTTCTCTAGGGAGAATTATAGCCTCTTTCTGTTCAACTCTGTATTACTCTAAAGGAGTTGTGCGTGTGTGTGTGTGTGTGTGTGTGTGAGTATACTAAAAGGATGACTTAAATGTCAGAGACAGGAACTGCCTGGTGTCCAAAAAAGGCAGATGATATGTGCGTTAATTAGTGCTAGAAATAAGATGAAACATATGTACGTGGGTGGACATACAACTCTCCATTTTATAAGAATGTGTGCAACCAACGACTGTAATAAGGGAAATCATTTAATAGACTAATCAAATTAATACAGAAAGTAATGATAGTTAGGTCAACATA
Source organism: Myxocyprinus asiaticus (assembly GCF_019703515.2). Classification (NCBI taxonomy): domain Eukaryota; kingdom Metazoa; phylum Chordata; class Actinopteri; order Cypriniformes; family Catostomidae; genus Myxocyprinus; species Myxocyprinus asiaticus. The sequence continues at coordinate 3,599,193 of NC_059381.1, read as the reverse complement.
AAATATGTAACCATATGAAGTGACTAAAGTGTGTTTTATTCATATCAAATGAAATAGTCATGCTTTTGCCATCATTGAAGCAAGTTGGGGTCAAGGGTGACGGCGAAGATGAAACTAGGGAGGCATAAGATGATTTCATTGGATGAAGAGGCCATTGCTCAAAAAGATAAGGGGGAACAGAAACTGTATAAAAAAAAAATAATTGCATGACTCTGAAGTGTAATTTTAGATGCTCCATGGACCACCTCGGCTTTGTTATGCTGTCTATTTTTGGAATCAGAACTTTGCACCTCTGAGAAATCTGACTCGGCTATGCTTTGATTGCTGGTGTGGGGAATCTGCCATGACAGTATCTGACTCAAACTTTGAGGCCTCCGCTCAGCTCACTTAAACTTCCCCCCCCACCCCATTTACTTAGTAAAGAGTATCGTCTCATCTAATGAACTATTAGCTTTAGGACTTATAGGTTTATCTTTACAGTTATTTACTCAACGTATAATCAAACACTTCATCTCTGAATTATTGCGTTTATTCAATATTCATTTTATTTATTAATTTTCAAAACTAAAGTTGTTATTCCTTGTACAAACCATCGGATTTAATTTATTTCCATCTGCTGGATCATTCTGCATCTGGTTTAAAAACCCCTGTCTTCACATACAGGCTCCATTTGAATTTAGTTTTGTTGATTTGCTATTTTTAGTTTTTATAAACTATACTTTTGCTAAACCTCTTAGATTTTAAAAGCTCCCATTGACTTGAAATGTCAGGTGCAGTTCAGACAAAACTTGCTCTTGCATAAATAAATAAAAATAAAAGCTAGAAACTGCACAGACATGATGCATTGTGTGTGGATTCTCATACACAACCGGCAGAAAACAAGACAGTGTCTAACAGCAAGGCTCTGATGCAGCATCAGATTATGGCAACTGCCGACTTTTTGGATCATTTTACCAAAAACTCAAACACCATTCTTTTTGCTCTACATAAATAGATGAACAAGCTTGTGCGTAGGCATGCAGCTCCAAGATTCTAGCACATGTTAGTGTACCTTGTGCAGTTCTGGGACCTTGACTCTGGCTCTGTGATACTCCACAACACACTCCAGACAGCACTTCAGGTCTTCATTCAGAGAGTCCATCTCTCTTTCAAACAGCTGCCCCGAGCTGTAGCGATGAAACAAGGCGACCATGGCTGCATCACCCTCTGCCTCAAGGGATGTGGTACACCACAAACACTTCTCCATCATAACCACCTGTGCATGCATGGAAAGACATGTAACACAGATAAGGACAGCATACTATTAAATGTTCTTGAAGTACACTATGAAAGTCATTTGGAACTCTAAACAACCTTTTCCAAAAAGGACAATTGCCTAATCATTAAAGTTTAATCTTTGATTAAATTTATTCGCAAAATAACTAATTCCGGACGGTCAATGCAACATACATGAATCATACCTCAAATCACACGGCTTGTTGAGGTAATGCATTACAGTTACGACGCTACTACTTTATGCAACCAGATTCAGACTTATTTCATCTATTTGATGAATCAGGCACTAAAATCATTGGACTTGCATTGAAGGAGGGACTTGAGCCATATGTTGGAACCAGAGGTAGAACATATACAAAGTTATACAGATTAATCTGTGCCATAAGTTACTTTTTGGAACTCTTGGTTAACAGCAAAAATCTAGGGCCTATGCCGAACACACACACACACACACACACACACAAGCTCACCATTCACACATACTGTGGACTAACTGCAAAAAAAAAAATTCAGTAATTCTGCTTCAGGAGCAGTAATTTATCAACAGTAGAGATGGGTATCACCAGCCACCGCACAGTAAGATACATTGTGACAATTCAATACATAGTGATACCTTAAGCTAAATGGACTAAAGTGTCTGAGAGAAATCCTCTCTTAGCTAACGCTGTTATTAAAAAGGGTAATGAAACCCCCAAACACATTTTTGGAGATGCTAACAGGTATGTACAGGTTTGCACATTATTGAAAACACTGATAGCACTCATTAGCCACTTACACTATTCCAGTGTAAGTCAGGGCTATCAACTGGCCAGCCGGGGCCAATAGCGTCGAGCTGCGAGACCAAAATAGATCTGCGTTCCCACCATCGGGCCAATAGCCCTGCAATGTTGCCCTACAATCCACGCTTTATATGCCACCCTGGTGCGAACATCACACCCCGCCCATTTCACAAGCAAGAGGGAAGCTCAAGCGGCGGAATCATGTTCTCAATTTATCTAGAATATCGAGTTTATATCATTTGTAAACATTAGGTAGCAAAATAAGTTAGCGTTGACAACTCACTGACTGTAACTGCCATGGTATCCCAAGTGGTCTCTCTACTAACAGTAGGATGATGCCCAAGCACAGATGATCTTGAACCATGGCAAGTTATTTCTGTGTCCATTGTGCATTTTAACAGATTTGTACTGCAAATGCAAAAAAATTTTTTTCCCAAAACCTGTACCATTGTATGCTGGATACACAACCTGCAAGTTTGACCCACAGGTAATTGGCATGCCAAAAGGCACTTGCCCGTTGGCCCCAAGAAAGCCCCGAGGCGGCACGATGAAGCCCCAGAAGTGACAGTGGGAATGCAACAGTCACTGGCACACACTAGCATGCACTCATTTGACCCTTTAGTGGAAACACAGCTATTGTGTTTATAGTTAAGGGGAACGTGGTTATGTTTTCGTTTTGAGCCATTTCATACTTCTGGTTTAAAAACCAAAGTTGAAGCAATGTCACAATAATGAGGCATATGCGTAAACGGAGTTTAAGATCTACTGACGTACATGTGTATGGTCCTAACAATCATTAGCATTTCTACACATTATTCATGAGAAGGAACGCTTAAATCCAATCACAGCGCTTCTTCATACATGAGCTCACATTACAGTGGAGAATCATGGACGTAACAGCTGTTCCACAGACGCGAGACTTCAACAGCACACACGCAAAGTCAGCTCTTTTTTTGTATCCTTTACAATGTGCAAAAGTTTTTCTTTGTTAATGAACATGCCACAAATACGGTCAATAGAATTAAACTTGTTAAACTTGAAACACTTTCAAGAATAAGTAACTATGAATTATTGTAACATCTTAAAGCAGTGCTGGATTTGATGGTAATTTCTGCTCTTAGTGCTGTTCTCACTTCATTCTCTAAAGTTTGAACAAAACATCCAGTTTTTTTGCATGCAGATTTTTCAAACCAGTCTTCACTCTTCACACTTCTGTCGCATGACAGGTATACAGCAAAGATTCCCAAAATTTTATTTCATCTCCACTTATGTGATGTTCAGCAAGCTTAGAAACACCCATCCTGGTTTGGAAACACCCACTGATTACTACACTGAGACTCCCTACTTTCATTGGATAGTTTAGAAAATAAAATGTATATATGTTCACGACTATTCCATAATTCAGTCTAAGGTTTTTTTTTACCCATCACCACCATAACAGTAATGTGGAAAAAAATGAAATGACAATATCGATTTGGCACACGAATAGATACAATATTGTGAAAAAAAAAAAAAAAAAAATCATATCAATTATTTTCCCCAACTCTAGGGAATAGGGCAAAGGGATGATCACTTTCGATTGGAATTCAACCAATGTCTCCTAGGCTTGCTCCGATACCAACATTTTCAGTATCGATACTAAAATCAAATAAAAATCCTCAGATTTCTTATGAAATTACACAGAAAATGATTTAAGAGAATTACATAAAGTCGCATAGATTGAAATTGTGTTTTCCGTTTTACTTTTTCTGGATTCCATGTTAAATGTTTTAATTAAATGGTGTTTAATCAAATTGATACATGCATACAGTTTTAATCAAGTAAAAATGTCATTTCTTTTATTTTTACAAAAACTGCCATTTTATTTTTGGGAAAATAAAATGCTGCACAGAGCTTCAGTATTAATGAAAACAATGAAAAACAAATCCGATTACCTGTGGCACAAAGCTGCTTGTGTTTGTGATGCTGCTTACAGATAATAATAAAACCCATTTAATATTACATAATTGTTATGGGAGTCACAGACGTGTAAACGGCGAGCTCTACACACTTTGCTAGTTAATTATTTTTTGTCATAAACGGATGAGATTCGATACACCCTGCTACATATCTGTTCTTTGAAGTCAATGTGGCAAAGAATTCAAAATCCTCTGGCTCTGGAGATATTAAAAGACACTTACGTGCTCAAGCTGAAACCTCAGACAGGCCCACAGACCAGGGACTTAATTTGGACGGTGTGGCAGGAGAAATTCAGCGGCAACTGGCGAGCATGTCTGTGATGTTGACGAAGGTTGTCGCTGACTTAGAGGATCTTGCTGTAATACGTCGATCGATTACTGCAATGGAAATGAAATCCTCCGAGTTGGTTACAAGAATCGGGGACATCGAGGTACGGATCAATTATCTGGAGTCATCGGAGAGGGAATTAGCTGCTAATCCACTGGAGACAAAGATAGATTTGGATGCGTTTTGGAAAAACTGGAGGATTTGGAGAATTGCAGCCGGCGAAACATCATTACATCAGAATTGTTGGAATTCCTGAGCATGAAGGCAGAGATATGGTGAAATTCCTAGACAAGCTCTTTCCGAGTCTGCTTGACATAACAGGCCATAAGCTGGAAATCGAGCGAGCTCACAGAGTCCCGGTGTCGTGGAACTTCTGCCTCTCAAAGTCTTGGGTTTTGATGACATAAGATAAGAATGTATTAAAATAATAAAATCTGAGTTGGTCTGCAAAGCAACTGCAGATTCACTCTCTACACGCTCTTTTACATGTTTCAAAACAGTCTGTCCCCCTAGGTGGGGATACATTCTCATATACATCTTATACCTTCTGGGCTCTCGGTTACCGTTGTCTCCTCAACTTTCTTCACTTTGCCTATGGATCCAGTCTGTTTTTTCATACATATAGAAAGAGGCTCAAATTTATTGCTTCCAGATGGGAATATCACACACACACACCGTCAAATACATTCCTGACCATATGCTTTCAGGAATGATAGAGTAACTTTCTTGTTTAACATATGAATACTTTTAAAGATTATACTTACAGTGCTGATCAATAGAAATACTCCATACCGGCTCGGAGATCCACTGAGGGAGACAGGCCCCAATCAATTCTGGCCAAATTTCTGAGATCATACGATAAAGATCAAAGGAAGGCTAGTGTCTGGAGTTTGTTTGGTGTAGTAACACTCCTTCAAGAATCTCTTGCATCAATGGAGGATCGCTTTTGCACTGATGTTTCCGGCCAAATTGAGAATAGATACTAAGGATGGCCGCAAAATATTTACATGCCCACAACAAGCGATGTTTTTCATAAAATCGATGGACTGAGAAAGTCATAGTGTGTTTCTCACATTGCCTCCAAGTGAACTGACTCACTGAACATACACTTGACCGTCCGAGGAAACTGGGAACATGTTAGGTTTCTTTCTGTGCTGGTTCCGCCTGGCGGCTGAAGTTTGTTTTGCGGGTATTTTTTGCGGGACATTGGAAGGATTAGGTCATCTGCTGCACTTATGAAACAGCCGGCTCACTGAACATTCGTTTGACTGCCAGAGGAAACCGAACGGAATTTGTGCTGGTTCCGCTAGCGGCTGGAGTTTGTTTTGCGGGTATTTTTTGCGGGACATTGGAAGGATTAGGTCATCTGCTGCACTTATGAAACAGCCGGCTCACTGAACATTCGTTTGACTGCCAGAGGAAACCGAACGGAATTTGTGCTGGTTCCGCTAGCGGCTGGAGTTTGTTTTTTGGAGGAACACACCTGCGATACAGTTTTGAATCTTCGCATTCTTTGTGTTTATACTGCCTATTTGCTTGAGTTTGTTTTATAGATTCTGTTATGTAATTCTGTCTCATAGAATTTGTATAGAAACATCGGACTTGAGCAATCCGACAGCAAAGTTGTCGCGGGGACTCTCGTAGGCATACATGGACTTCTTGAGTTTAGAGGGATGGACACCTGCTGGCGCCGTCGCGCGTGGGGTTAATACGCACGTTTTTCCTTTTTTGTTTTGTTCTGGGGGATGTTCGGGGTTTGACTGTTGCATTAATGTTGGAATGTTGTCTTTATAACATTTTTGACATTCAATCTATTTTTTCTGATATGACAAAATGTCAATGAGTGGATTCTCTCTCTCTCTCCACATGGAATGTGAATGGGTTGGGGCACCCCATAAAAAGAAGGAAGATTATTTCTTTTCTTAAATGTATAAAATATGATCTAGTGTTGTGGCATGGGGGGGCATGGTCACATGTCAGTCTGCGGGAGAGCGGTAAGGCTCGCCACCTGGCTCGTAATAATTTCTAACACCTGTTTCTCATTATAGTGATGGCGGAGGAAGGCTTAAAAAGGCACGCCGAAGCATCAGAGAGAGAGAGACCTACAAGCACGAACATCCACGAGTGCTTTCTGTTGTTAATAACTTGTGTTCCGACAGTTACCATTGACCGTGTGAAGCTGAAGATTAAAAGTCTGACCTTGAACCTGCTTCGTTGTCTCCTGACTCCTCCATTGCCCTGAACTAAGAACTTGTTACAGTGGTGCCGAGAACCCGGCTTTGGAGGAGAACGCTGCTATGGAGTCTTCACCACTGGGCGAAGTCTTCAAGACCCTCACCAGCATCCAGCAGTCACAACACCATGCCCTCATGGAGGTATGCCGGAAGCAGGAACAACGTTTTCAAGTCCTGCTTCAGGCACAAGCAGAGGACCGGCAGGTGCTCCGAAGCTTGATCGCAAGGGAGGGGGCTGGCGCTGCAACCTCCTCGGAGCCCGTCCCAACGGTGGCCCACACAAAATGGGGCCAAACGATGATCCAGAGGCCTTCCTCAACCTCTTTGGAAAAAAAACGTGGAGGTTTGGAGGTGGCCTCCCGATCAGCGGGTGGCCCACCTGTTGCCTCTGCTCTCTGGGGAGGCACAGCTGGTGGCACAACTCCCCCCCCCACCGCCAGCCTCCTGGACTAGTCACCTGAAGAAGGCCATCCAGCAACGGGTCGGTCGGACACCAGCGCAGAGTCGGCAGCTCTTCCGCTCGTTGAGCTTCGGGAAGGACGGCCGCCCATTCGCTCCGTGACGCCTGCCGGAAATGGCTGCTGGTGGGGGGAACCCGTGGTGTCATGGAAGTGGTCGATCTGGTGGTACTGGAGCAGTTCATCTCCCAACTTCCGAGGCATGTCCGAGTGGGTCCAGTGCCACCGCCCCGTGAATGCCAGTGAATGTCGTGAAGGTCAGTTGGTCAATCCACCGGCCACCTCAAAAGCGTCATTGCGCCCGCTGTCATTAATCGAGATCCCCTTCGAGAGAATGGGCATGGATCTCATCAGGCCATTTGAACGGACTGCACGCGGCCATCGCTTTGTATTAGTTCTGGTGGAATATGCAATGCGATATCTGGAAGCAGTGCCTCTAAAAGCAACATCTCAGCACGTAGCGTTGCGGAGGCACTCTTAAAAATGATCTCCCAAGTCGGGATTCCAAAGGAAATCCTCACTGACCAAGGCACAACTTTCATGTCACGTACACTTCACGAACGGTATGAATTATTAGGTTCGCATTCGCACCAGCGTTTATCACCCGCAAACCGATCGGTTTCCCGTGAGAAAACCGCCTTCTCCACACCGTTTGGATTACACCAATTTGTGACACTTCCGTTTGGTTTGTTTGGAGCCCCGGCTACGTTTCAGCATCTCATGGACCGAATCCTCAGACCGCATTCAGCTTACGCCTATTTAGATGACATCATTATTTATAGCAATGATTGGCAGCGGCATATGCAACATCTGAGGGCGGTTCTGAGATCGTTGCGCCGAGCGGGACTCACAGCGAATCCGAAGAAGTGCGCGATTGGACGGGTAGAGGTACGGTATCTGGGGTTCCACTTGGGCCACGGGCAGGTGCGTCCCCAAATTGACAAGACAGCGGCGATTGCGACTTGCCCGAGACCCAAGACCAAAAGGGGGTGAGACAGTTCCTGGGGCTGGCTGGCTATTATAGAAGGTTCATACCTAATTATTCGGACTTCACCAGCCCGCTGACTGATCTCACTAAAAAGGGAGCTCCAGACCCGGTCCAGTGGACGGAGCAGTGTCAATGGGCGTTCACGCAAGTTAAAGCTGCACTTTGCGGGGGACCGCTTTTACATTCACCTGACTTCTCTCTCTCCCTTTTGTTTTACAGACAGATGCTTCAGACAGGGGGCTGGGGGCCGTACTCTCGCAGGTGGTGGAGGAGCGCCCGGTGCTGTACATTAGCCGTAAGCTCTCGTTAAAGGAAACTAAGTACAGCACTGTGAAAAGGAGTGGGCCAGCCCGGTAGTTCTGGTACCGAAGAGTGACGGCTCGGTCCGCTTCTGTGTTGACTACCGGAAAGTGAACGTGGTGTCCAAATTTGATGCTTATCCAATGCCGTGAATTGACAAGTTACTCGATCGGTTGGGCACGGCTCAATTTTACTCGACGCTGGACTTAAAGGGTTATTGGCAGATCCCTTTAACTCCAATGTCCCGAGAAAAGACGGCTTTTTCCACATCGTTAATATTACACCAATTTGTGACTCTTCCGTTCGGTTTGTTCAGAGCCCTGGCCAAGTTTCAGCACCTTATGGACAAGATCCTCAGACAGCACACGGCATATGCCGCCGCATATCTGGACGACATCATTTACAGTAATGATTAGCAGCGGCATATGCAACATCTGAGGGCTGTCCCAAGAACGCTGAGACATGCATGACTCACGGCCAACCCGAAGAAGTGTGCAATTGGGTGGGTGGAAGTTCGGTATCTGGCGTTCCACTTGGGTCATGGCCAGGTGCATCCACAGGTTGACAAAACCGCAGCGATCGCAGCCTGCCTGGCGCCCAAGACCAAAAAGCGGGTAAGGCAGTTTGTTGCCCCGGCCTGAAGTCAGACTTTTGGCTAGATATATAAAGCCGAGAGAGAATCTCTCTACCATTCCCTCAGTGAAATCTGCTGGTGGTGAAATATTTACCTTGGTCATTGATATCAATAATGCTTTTAAAGAATTTTACATTGATCTTTATAGTTCCACATCTTCGTCTACTGATGAAAATATTAGAAACTTTGTGAACTTCCTAAACTGACAAATGAGCAAAAAACATTCTCTTGATTCTGAGATAAACTTGGAGGAGCTTGATGAGGTAATTAAGGATATACCTACAGGCAAGCCTCCAGGGCCAGATGGCTTTGCCACAGAACTGGCTCCACTTTTGTTTGAAATTTATACGGAATCATTAAAGAATAGAAAGCTTCCGCCAACCATGACACAAGCCCGGATCAGTCCGATTCTTAAAAGGACAAAGATCCAAGCTAGTGTAAGAGATACGGTCCAATTTCCTTGATCCAGCTAGATGCTAAAATGGTCAAATTTTGGCTAACCGATTAAGTTGACATCTCTTATACATATAGACCAGGTGGAGTTTATTCGGGGCCGCAGCTCTTCTGATAACATCAGGCGGCTAATTAATATCATGTGGTCAGTGGCGAATGAGCAGACCCCAGTCACTGCCATCTCACCTGACGCTGAAAAGGCATTTGACATAGTAGAATGGGATTATCTTTTTAAGATTTTGGAAAATATGGGATCGGGAACACTTTTATGGGATGGATTAAGTTACTTTATAGACACCCGGTAGCGGCGCTACAAGCAAATGGTCAATTTCAGATTATTTTACTCTGGACAGGGGCACCCGGCAGGGTTTTCCTCTTTCCCCATTATTGTTCTGTCTTGCCTTGAAACCATTAGCTGCCACAATAAGAAGGGAAGATGATCTTCCAGGGGTGGTGGTGGGAGGTATGGTAAATAAGCTTTTGCTTTATGCAGATGATATTTTATTATTCATCTCCGACCCCATTAGATCTATGCCTTGCCTCCACAGAATTATTAATCCCTATTCTAAGTTCTCAGGATGCAGAGTCAATTGGTCTAAATCCGAAGTTTTGGCTCTGACAGCGTACTTCCCAGTAACGTCTTTTCAGCTGGGTGCTTTCCAGTGGCCCAAACAGGGCATTAAATATTTGGGCATTTTATTCCCAGCAAATGTGTGATTAACTAAATCACAGTTAATCTTGACCCCTTAATAAACATATTTGAGCAATGTGGGCAGGTGGGCTTCATTACATTTATCTATAATTGGAAAGGTTAATGTTATAAAAATGAATTGTATTCCAAAATTCAACAACCTGCTACAATCTCTCCCTGTAGATGTCCTCCTCTCTTACTTTCAATCTGACTGGCAAGCGTCCCAGATTTCATTTCAACAAATTACATAGGAAGACTGACAAAGGTGGGCTAGGCCTACCCAAGATTTTGTTTTATTATTATGCATTCGGTCTCAAACATCTGGCTCATTGGGTCACTTCCACCTGAGAGAGCCCCTCCCTGGTTTGGTATTGAGCAGGAAGTTCTTGCCCCTATTTTGCCACTGCAAAGTCTATTAAACTAACCGGAGAAGTCACACCCCGTTATTTCGCATTTGCACGAGGTATGGACAAAAGTGTCCAGAGTGTTAAATTCAGACATTTATTGAAATGTTGCCTCGAGCATATGGCTAAACCCAAAATTATATATTAATAAGTCCCCTTTCTGCTGGTCAGAGTGGATTGTGAGGGAGGTTAATACGCTCGGTGACCTATATGACAGTGTTGAGATCGTTTGAAAATTTGGTCCAACATTTCAGGATTCCCAGATCTCAGTTCTTTATGCATTTACAGCTGCGCCACCTGCTCTGTACTATTTTTTGGAGTAGCAGACAAAATCTACATGGTCACTATTAAATCCTGAAAATAGCTGAGAAAAACACAAACTAATTCAGTTTGTTTGAACACAAACCTCACCCACTCTTGTCATGGAATAGAGTTCCAGATGTCAAAGATTAGACTTTATTGAACAAGCATACATATGTTATCTCAGCCAATAGGCGCACATTCCCATTTTATCTGTTTGCTACAATTAGTTATCAGACCTTCTGGCTCTTTTTAATAGTGGATTCCTGGCAACTAGTCTTTTTTATTTTTATTTTTTTTTAAAAGAACATTTAATCCCCTTTATGAAGAAAGTGTACATTTCATGTAAACAGAAGAGTAGTTTGACTAATGATTGTACCATCCAGTGATTGAGGAATGCTTTCTCCACTGTGTACCATTCTGTATAATATTGCTGAGGTAAGATAAGACTGCATATGTGCGACCTTCAGGGTTTCCCATAGCATAGTCACGCAGGCCATGCAGCCTTAAGAGTTTTCCTGGTTTACATAATGCCCAGGCTATTCTACAAATATTTTTTATATGTTTAATAAAAATATACTATACCCTCATGTAGTTCCATGGAGTATTACGATTGTTGTATGGAAAGACGATGCTAAGAAAGTAAATGTTGAATGAGGCTGTCATTCTGACTGACAACCAATTAATTTTTGGTTGAACTATTCCTTTAAAATTAAGAAACACCAAAAATGGTGGAAGCTTAAATTGTGACTTCTATCACTCATTTTAACCTAAACTTTTCAGGTTAAAAAAAAAAATAATAATTTGTCCAGTGTTGTTAATTTCCCCATGTGTATTTTATCATACAAGTAAAGATATATACTGATGAAAGTGTCAATTTAAAAAAAAGAAAAAGTACATTTTGAAGTCAGAGCTCTGGAATGAAAGCGTAATGTCATAGAATTCATGATTATATGCTTTAAATGGCACTGGGATCAAATATTGCCATTTTAATGGGGACATTTCAGTCCTGAAGGTCCGGAGTGTAAATATTTTGTAGGGCTGGCCCCTGATAGTTGACCAAACCTTAGTCGATGAGAAGAGTCTTGGTCGACAAAGTTTTGATTGGTCGGTTGGTTGCAGAAAAACCCTAACCCGACGAACACCGGTATTACCGCTGGTTGGACGCTAGGTGGTACTATGGGGTGATTTCAAACTTTGAACTTTATTTTTTATTTATTTTAACTAAAAATTCTAATGAAACTGGGGGAAAAATAAAAAGTGCAATTAAAATTTTCTGAAAGATGGTTTTACAACAGTTTTCAACATCTCTCTGGCAAAGAACCTAATTCATCTGTGCATTCTCTACCAGACGGGTATTTCATTGTCTGGGAAAATACATCATGTGTGTAAATTCGTTTTGTTCCCTCCTTCACGACACACACACACACACAAAAAATGCAATATCCAATTACATCGGCAACCCCGGGGCTGAGGGATCAGTGAATATTCGTGCTTTTTTTTTTATTTTATTTTTTTTTATAAATTTCTAAATTCAAAATTGCACTCCAAAGGAAACAGCAAATAATAAGGCCCTAAGTAAGTAACCACCTTTCCATGTATCGTCAGGCAAGTATCATCTAAACATGCAGGTGGAAAATTACACAAATGAAGACATAAAAACATTATAAATGTAAAAATAATAATGATGGTAATAATCACTGAAATGTAAATCATGGTTCGAGGTGAATGTGTTATTTTATGTTTTAATCACAGATGTATAGGCTGCAGAGTTGTGTTCACAATGAACTGCACTGTAAAAACAAATTATTCCTGGCCTCAGCAAATATGGCTCATTAAAACAAACAGATTTTACTCATAAAATTAAGTTTTGCACATTACTTAAAGCTACAAATTGTTACAAAATATTTATATTTTGTTTATATAGTTTACTTTTAATAAGAAGAAACATGTAATTTTGAGTAGTCAACATTAATCTGGAGTTTAGTCAGTCAATTAAACAAAAATGTTTAGGATCTAGGCAGATTACCACATGATGCACAGATGCAGAAATTGAAGCGCGCAATTTGGGGCGGCCGTTTTCGATGACCAGACCTCTTCTGTTGATCCACGGTGAAGGCAATATATATATTTTTGTGAAATAAGTAGAGCTTTTCTTTATCAAATATTCTGAAGATACACGTTCTTGTTCTTTTAAAAAAAAAAAAAAAAAAAAATTTTAGTTGGCAATTTACTACGTAACGAATGAACACGGTTAAACATGCGTGCAGGCCAGGGTCTCCAACTTTTGCGAGAAGAAATTATTTTGTAACGTTGCTTTCATAAGATTAAATGTTAAATAATGTTGATTGGCAACTTTTTTTTTTTTTGTGTCGGCATGAAAAGATGGGGGTCCACAGTAGTTATATTTTGCCGTCCGACTCCACAGCCGTGTAAGCTCCAATACGTGACAACACATTGACGGAGTTAAGTGGCTCGAGAGAACAGAGCCACCACCACTTTTTTTCACTGATTACAAACGTCTCCCCTCATGAACACACAGAACAAATATATATATATGAATCACTGCTGCGATCGGTTTCAAAACATGGTGGGGATACCCACCCATCCCCACCGTAATTACGTTCATTAATTCAAGGCTTGACTGAACAGTGAGCACCGGGAGAGAGACAGAGCGCGAGACGCACCCAAACACGTAAAATGTTCTACCATGTGTGTGAATCGTGACTTTAGAGTGATCTAGGCATTTCCCCAAAGCTTCATAAGCCCAAGTATATTGTAGAAACCATCTTATAATTCATGTTAGTTTTGCACTCCAAAGCCATCGTTACTTAAAGGCATAGTCCACCCAAACATGTAAATCCCTCGTCGTTCCAAATTCATGACTTTTGTTCATCTTCAGAACTTCAAATGAAGATATTTGAATAAAGTTGTCAGCCGTTTGTGTCCATACAATGAGGGTGAATGGTGACCAGCACTTTGATGCAAGTACATAAAGGCAGAATCAACATAATCCGTGTGACTTGTGTGGTTTAATCCAAGTCTTCTGAAGCCATTCGATTTGTTGACAGTGTGCAAATTACCTAATTTATTTATTGCACAGAGATTAATCAAATAACCTAAATAAAAAAAAACTAAAAAAAACTACAAGTCACACTGTTGATGATGCCTTTGTGTGCTTTCTGGAGCAAAGTGTTAGTCACCATTCACCTTCATTTTATGGACAAATGGCTGACAACATTATTCAAATATCTCCATTTGTGTTCTGAAGATGATCAAAAGTCATACGGGTTTGAAACGACATGAGGGCGAATAAATTATGACAATTCTAATTTTTTGGTTGGGCTATTTCTTTGAGATGTTTACAAGCGTTCTCGTTACTGTCTTGTTTGGAAAATGCAATAACAAATATTTGTTAAATCACTTGTAGAAATCAATCTTAACACTGTCATTGGGAAATGAGACTCCGTTCAAAGAAACCAAAGCTTTCGGATAACATCGTACCAAAATATAAAAGTAATTCAGTTCACCAAGTCAAGTTAAGCTTGTAATAGTCTGTTGTTGTTGTTGTTTTTCTTTTTAGTATTAAATGAAGTGGCAACGCAAATTTTGTGGGAAAGAAGTTCCAAGAAAAGGAAACCTCTTAAAACATTACAGATTAGATCATGACTGTTTAGTCATGGTGAAAAAGTAGGACTACACATTAAATAACCAATTGTTTTGTTTCAAGACACTAATGGGGAAATAGACCAAGATGACCTTGCAGTGCACACACACTGAAGATCGTCACCAGAGGGGGGGTCTCCAGATGGCAGTCCTTTAAAGGCAGGAATAGTCTTGGAAGGTGTTCATGTATTCTGTAAACCTAAATTACTGAGGTACACATTTGATTTTTTTCAGAAAATGCTGCTTGAGCTAGACAGTGTGAAACTATCTCCAAAGATTCTAACTTTAAAGAACAAGATGTTGAGTTAAAATTTATGAAGCCATGTTGCCTTATTGACATTGCAAATGCATTTTAAATGCCATAGAGCATTGCACAACTCACATGCAAAAGTCAACACAAGCATACAACACCACAAAGATCATATACACAACATACTCAACTCTACACCGCACTAACACACACACACACACTACCACAAAGATCATAAACAACATACTCAACTCTACACCACACAAGCATACAACACCACAAAGATTAAAAAGCACGTTGATGGTTACTGTTGTCATTTGTGACCATGTTTACTGTTGTTCATTAATATTTCTTCAGTCATTATTTTTGTCAAATGCCTGTTTAACTGCAGAACACACACACACACACACACACACACACACACACCATTGCACAGTAGATTTGCACACTATTTCAAACATACATAAAACAATATTAGTACACATCATAGACATGTTTCTATTAAAACTGAAAATGTTTTTGTAAATAAATTGTTTTGTGGAGATGTTTTAATAAGT
Source organism: Myxocyprinus asiaticus (assembly GCF_019703515.2). Lineage (NCBI taxonomy): Eukaryota > Metazoa > Chordata > Actinopteri > Cypriniformes > Catostomidae > Myxocyprinus > Myxocyprinus asiaticus. The sequence continues at coordinate 3,583,918 of NC_059381.1, read as the reverse complement.
TGCATGTCAAAATCCTTTAATATCCACCAGTTGTCTTATTTCTTCCTCTCATTTTAATACATAACTAATTTAAAGTAAATGATTAGCAACTAGGTATTTTAAGTTTCAAGAACTTAAAATTATTAATCTATATGAGCTTAATTTTTAATAATGTGGTAAACAAGACTTTTATGGTAGAAATAACTTACATTTATTGGTTGGTGAGACAATATTTTAAGAAAAACGGTTTGCTGGGAAACTCATATTTAAGCATGGTCAACTAAAGGTTTTTAGGTAATATTGCTTAATTCCATGTGAAACTCACTTAAAGAGGCTTGCAAAAAATTATGCACCATATTCAAGTAAATCCAGCATATTTTTTTTGAGTGTGCTCTGTGGAAATAAAGCGAACTAAACTCAAAGCACCTCCAGAGCTGAGATGTCTGAGGACATTCACAGCACTCTTATAGACTATACTGTTCTTGCAAAAAATGTAATATCAGAAGACTGAAACAAAGAGTGAAAACCTTTTACATGCGCGTGTTCCACGAGACTGCACCTCCGTATCAGCGCGTCAGACATGCGCACAGACGGCTTTACTGTCATCTGTTCTAAATAATATAAGAAAGTGTGTTTCTTCAAGCACGTGTCTGTGTGTCTACGTGCAAATTATTTGTAATATTAATTTGATAATAATAAAAGCCTAATAATAATTTAATACATGGGGAAATGAGCCAAATATCGTCTTGACATCGTCAAAGGCATCAGCTATTGACGATCACTCTGTCTGTCTGTCGGCACAACACTAATGTGCATTTCTCTCTGGTTTCTTTTGCTGGTTTTTCCGACACATTCAGAATCATTACCGCTTTTTCCGGTGTCGCTGCGGCTCGCTAGTTGCGTGCGCTTATAAAATGTATATTTTAAAGACTCATTATTACAGTTTAGTATTTCTCTGTAATGTAGAAAAGTGTTAGCAATGTTATAACATTCTTTCTCAACCCTGCACTCAACCCATTTTCTGATGCCCCCCAAAATATAGAAGTAATTAAATCATAAACGTGCGACTAGTCGACTAATGGCTTAAATTAACGCCTACTAGGAAAATCTTTGGTCGGGGGCAGCGGGCCAAATGAACTGTGTATTGTGTACACGGTGTATTATATATGTATTTTAGGAACTGAGGTTGAAAACTCAATTTCCCGCAAAATACACCTTTGGCAATTTATGCCGTTGCCATTAACACAGCCAAAAAGATTGGGGAAAATAAATAAATATATATATATATATATATATATATATATATATATATATATATACACATACATACACATACATACATACATACATACATACATATACACACACACACACACTAATAATAATTATTATTATTATATAATAATAATAATAAGGAGGAGGACAAAAATGTCCCGAAGGTCGCACAAGGCTTAAAAAGATTGTTCTCAAATACTCGGAAATGTGGCTATGCATTTCCTTCATCTACAAACTATTGTGCAAAGAAAACGAAAGAAAAAACCGAGCATAAATCAGAAGAACATGAGATTTAAGTAACCACATCCACTGAGAGCGTTTCCTGATCTGAGATAACTGACTGACAAATCAAATATCTGTTGCAGCAACCAACCAAATATCAGTTTACACGCAAATATGTTGATGATATGATCCAGCAGTAAAATCTTAAGCCAAAGCATTCAAATAGACAGCTAAAAAAAAAAAAAAAAAAACAACATGCATGCCAACCTCTAACGCACACAAGACCCGTTAAAGTCAACAGAAATGTCCTGTTAAGTGAGTAACTTCAAATCCTCACGAGCGCATGTCTTCAAATGTAAACACAAATGCATGCATGCATGTAAAACTCAAACACTTATTACCCACAAAGCTCCAACAGGAGGAAACTTTATCGTTCAGGCCTGTTTCATCTCAGTCCCGCGCAGATACTGCAGTAAGTAAATACCATATGTCCAGTCAATGGTGTGATTTACATGCTATTTCTCTCCTTCGCTCGAGTCTGCACTCTTCCGAAAACACCCCTTCTGCCGAGTCGCGCCGAGGTGACGTCACACAGCGGGCGGTGCTGTCCATTGCGCCTGCGCAGCACAACAGCGCGGGCTGCACGATTTATAGGGCCCTGTCATGATTAATATGGCCTGGTAGAAAATGAATACTAAAAGGTGCTTAAAGGTGCACTCAGTAATTTTTTCCCACATTTAAAAAGTTTTACTTAAGTTTAGTTAAATTAATTGTAATTTTGAAACATCATGACCACATAAAAATGAAGACTCGAGTCAAATCATTAACCTTATAAAAGCTGTTTTATTCTACATGGAGCTGGTCCCCTCATGGGTGCTGCCATGTTACAATCACATGACCAGCTAAGTACTACTCAATGCTACCTTCCTGTGCTATCAGAATTATCCTACTTCCCACTTCTGAAGTGGTAATTACGAGAATGTCGCATTCAAGTGCTTTGTTGTCTGGAAAAACATTCATTCAAATATAGTTCTTGAGGAACTTTTATTTTGACACCATAACATTTTTTACTCGGCTTGCTGACGATAATGGAATTTTGGTCAAATACAAGCTATTTTTTTACGGCGTAAAAATGTACATGCATCCGTATATACATACATAAATGAATATGACCAAAACGGTAAGCGCTAACAATTAGCTGTATTTAGAAACATTTATAAAACCTGTCATTCACTACAGAAACCGTACTCTCCTCCGCCATGTTGAAAGTTTAGGACTCCTCCCATCTCAGAAACTAGGGTATCAAAATAATCTCTGAGCTTCCCAGTCGTAATTATGATTTGAGGAGTCATTCATGTACAACTTCCAAGTGGGAAACTCGTATTTATTATAATAAATAATTACAATAGCACGTGAAGGCAGCATCAATCTCAGTAACCGCCTATTTTCACATTCATAAAATGAAATGCTCTAGCATTTTGTGGTAAAAATGTAAAGGTAAAAAGGTTATTAGAGCCTGTAATATTCTAAGAATTTATGACATTGTTATGTAAGTGGCACCTTTTTTTCTCTTTGTATTTTATTTTATTTTATTGTACTCTGGCACCTGTTTATTGTTTTTTATTTTATTTTTTTTATCCATTTGAATTCACATTTCTCTTTGTTTTGATTTGTTCTTGTAAAAAATAAAGGACTAAAAGTTGCTTGTAATATGTTTTGGATTGACTGCAAAGATTGTAAAAAAAAAAAAAAAAAAAAGAAGAAATATTTCTCAAAACTGCTGTATCAGCCAAAAAATGGCTCTTTGAAGTTAGACCCTTTTTATATACATTTTACAATAAAAACATTTTTACTTGCACAATTTTATGTGTGAATTCTCAAAGAAAATCCCTGCTTTTTATTTTATATATATATATATAAAAAATTATAGCTAGTAATACTTATAGCTAGTAATAAATAGTACATACTTAATGATGTACTATTTATAAGATAGTATATGGTGGGGTTTTTTGTAACCCCCTTGAAATGGGGGTTACAAAATGGGGGTTATTTTTTGTTTTGCATTGCTTAATATAAAAAAGTACTAAAATCTGCTGTAAAGTCATTAAATAAAAAAGTACTAAAAATGCAAGTGCAAAAATGCGAGTGTTTTCACAGTTTATGACATGAAAAAGCACTACCTGTTGCTTTTCTAAAAAAAATATTTTGCCAATTAATATGCAGTGAGTTCATTACACATACAGAATATATTTCTACAATATTTCAGTGACGTACTTCTTTAGTAAACACTCTCCAGTAAACATCCTTTCAACAGATTACTAATATTGAGGAAATTAAGCATATATGCTTGATGATTAGTGATCTGTAATAGAAATGTTAATACTATATACTAAGTAATGTGTAATCACAATCAAACATTAAGTCTTGAGTGAATATACTGTGTGTTTCTTTCTGGGTGTATGATTAAAAGTCACACAAGTGGCCTTGTACCACTCCCGCCTACTTTTGACTTATCTAACAAATGGAGAGGGGGTACTGAATAAATGGCTGGGGCAGGTTAGGGAGGTTGGAGCTGGGGGTGGCTGACTCCAGAGAGAAAACAATTATTACCTGAGAGTGAGTCTGTTATCAGGAATGCTGAATGATAAAATCCAGTTGCCTCTGCAGCTCTGCGCTCTTTGCTAGTTTTATTACAATTTGTGTTATAAACCGGTGAAATTCGATACATCCTGATTCTTAAGCAATAGTTCACCCAAAATTGAAAATTTGCTGATAATTTACTCACCCTCAGGCCATCCAAGATGTATCTGAGTTTCTCTCTTCATCAAAACAGAATTTAAGATTTTTAGGATTTCATTTCGGGCCTCCTTCTTTAAACAATGCAAGTGAATGTACTCCATTATTTGACGGTCCAAAATGCATATTTAGGGTGCATCAAAATAATCCATACGACTCCAGTCGACAAATAAAGTTCTTCTGAACCCAAACGATTGATTATTTTTAGAAACAAAACAAAACTTATATACTTTTTAACTACAAAATATTCACTTCCGTACATCTCTGTGATGCGCGCTCATGAGAGGGATGACGTAAGCTCGTTGGTAAGGTCACGCGTCACGTGGAGGAGGAGTCAGGAAGCGCGTCATTGTTTACAAGAGAAACTTGCACAGACCACAGACCAAGCGCCTTTCACAAACCAAAACAGTCCAAAACAATTTCAAAACAATATAAATGAAAATAAAAAATCTTTTCCAAATAATAATAATAATAATAATAATAAAAACATTACTGCAGTAAATAGCCATCCTTTATTTCGAAGCAATGCTGTTGCATTATCTACTTATACTTTTTCTTTAGCAGAAATATTTAGGCTATATGACTATCAGAAATTCAAGTTGTAGTTAGTGAAACCAAGTGCGAGAGCATTAAAGTTCATCTCCTGCCACAGAAATAGGCTTCTGTACGCAGGGTTGGGGAGTAACAGAATACATGTAACGGGATTACGTATTTAAAATACAAAATATAAGTAATTGTATTCCACTACAGTTACAGTTTAAATCATTGGTAATTAGAATACAGTTACATTCAAAAAGTATTTTGATAACTGAAGAGATTACTTTGCATGTTATTGTCATTTGTTTCATTTAATACATAGTCCTTTCAGATGGAAACATTTATACATATAAATGATGTGATCCAAAGTGCATTTGAACAGCAGTGAAACACTTTCTTATGATGTGTTACATTCATACGAGCAGACAGAGAGGTACATTTGAAGTAAGTTTGGAGCAGAAGAAATAGAAATAAACCTTGTGTAAATTGTCAGCTTTACGCTAAGCTAAAATGCTATTTCTAGCCATTTTACATGCACGTTACCTGGCACAATCATATTTTTTTTTTATCAAGAAAATTCACGTTGGATCATAATTTCTTTTTTTTTCTAGTAAGACCTTTGATATTAGGGCAAAAATCATATTCTTGATAATAATTGTTTTATTGTTTTCCTGTAAAAATATCTAAAAATCCTTAAAACAAGATCAATTTGATTTATCTTATTTTAGAAACAACTAAATCAGATATTTCGGTTTTTCAGAGAATGTATTTTTAACATGTGTATTTTGTCTTACTGTACTGGCAGAGTTTTTATAGTCAAAACAAGTGAAAAAATCTACCAGTGCTGAAGAAGTAATCCAAAGTATTTAGAATACGTTACTGACCTTGAGTAATCTAACGGAATACGTTACAAATGACATTTTACAGCATGTATTCTGTGATCTGTAGTGGAATACATTTCAAAAGTAACCCTTCCAACCCTGCTCAAATCTCATTTTGCCCCAGACTCTGTATTTTAGGTGTAAATAGGGATAAGTACATGAAGAATTGGATCCTGGCCAGTGTTATGATAGGCAGACAGGTTATCCTTAGAGGATGGAAGTCGGCTGGAGCGCCCTCATTTCGTGTGTGGTATGCGGAGATGGGCAGGGTAGCGACATTTGAAGAATTGTCACATAGAAGGTTAGGCAAAATGGATTCATTCAATAAGAAATGGGGCAGCTATTTAGCCTTTTTAGAAGGCTCTCGGGGAGGGGCAGTGGAGGGAGACGTGTTGTTTTAAATGTGTGTTGTAGCTTTTTTTTATAATGTGATTCCAGATATTCTGTTATTTTTTTATTTTTTATTTATTTATATATATATAGCGGCCCACCGCTGAGTATGCTTTTCCAGCCAGAGCGGACGTCAGTTGACATGGCTTGGAAGGATGTACGGGGCGTGATTTCCACTCCCTGTTACTGCCGGACAGAGATGTGCCGCCACCGCCTCTTCCACAGGGGGTGGTTGGACATAACCTCTGTCTTCCCTGTGGTCCACTTTAGTGAGGAAAGACGAATTTAAAGGATCTGGAATGGCCTCTCTCTCTCTGTATCTCTTTAGGGGTGGCTTGGCGGTTAAGGCTCTGGGTTACTGATCAGAAGGTCGGGGGTTCAAGCATCGCCAAGATGCCACTGTTGGGCCCTTGACCCAGGCCTTTGACCCTATCTGCTCCAGGGGTGCTGTATCATAGCTGACCCCAGCTTAGCTGCGATATGTGAAAAAAAAAAAAGAATTTCACTGTATATGTATGATAAATAATTATAATTAATTAATTATAAATTATTATGACCCTTTCTGCAAATGACCTAGGAGATGTGGGTGTGTTGATACTAAAAGGATGATTTAATGCTTTATTAAGAGCAAAGTCAGGCACTGCCTGGTGTCAGAAAGAGGCAGATTATAAGAATGTATCCATCTTACAAGAATGTTTTGTGTAACCAACGACTGTAATAAGGGAAATCATTTAATTTACTAATCAAATTAATACAGAAAGTAATGACTGTTAGTCAATATAATCTAACCATATGAAGTGATTACAGTGTGTTTTATGCATATAAAATGAAATAGTCATGTTTTTGCCACCATTGAAGAAAGTTGGGACAGATGACCAACTAGAAAGGAGACGGTGATGATGAAACTAGGGAGGCATAAGATTATTTTATTGGATGAAGAGACCATCGCCCAAAGAGATAAAGGAGAACAGAAAATGTATAAAAATGCATTTTCTAGAGTGTAAGTTTAGATGCTCCATGGACCACCCCGGCTTTGTTACTTTGCAATAAAAGTCTATTTTTGGAATCGTAACTTTGCGCCTCCGAGAAATCTTTGACTCAACTGCACTTCGATTGCTGTTTTGGGGAATCTGCCACGACAACATTGAGGCCCAAGCTGTTTAGATGTTGGAGCAATAGGACCCGGTGCTGGCATAATAGAGCCTCTGATTGGTCTAGTAATAGCCAATCGTCTAGGTAGTTAAAAATGCGCATGCCGCTCAGTTTCAGAGGGGCAAGTACCGCATCGATGCACTTTGTGAACGTGAGAGAAGCCAGGGACAATCCAAAGGGCAGGACTTTGAATTGATACGCAGTTCCCTTGAACGTTAATCTCAAAAACATCCTGTGATTTTGTACAATTTGAACATGAAAATACGCATCTTTCAGATCTATTGACGCAAAACAATCGTGGGGGCGTACGTGCAAATAGATCTGTTTCTGAATAATCATTTTGAACGGGCACTTCGCAAGTGCACGATTCAAATGTCTAAGATCTAAAATTGGCTGAAGCCTCCCATCTTTCTTTGGGACAAGAAAATAGCGGCTGTAAAACCCTTTGTGGGCTTGACAATTTGGAACAACCTCTATCGTGTTCATTGCAAGAAGACTGTGTCTCGGCTCGTAACACCGGCCCGTCTTTGGACGGGCCACGGCTTGCGTGGCTTTACCGGCAGCTAGGCTGCGAGTTTTGGTGGCACTGAGGCAGAAGGTGTGGGGTTTTTAGCCGGGCGCTGGCACAAGGTTGTGATGAAGTACTGCTCCATTTTAGCATAAAATGTCTCATAGCCTGTGAGTGTTGCTGGGTAGTGACATAGCACTCAGCAAATCTATCCACAGAACCGCTGAAAACACCGGTTGGAGACACCGGAGCATCAAACAGAGAGGTCTGTGTCATGCATTTCCATAAGGGTCAGCCAGATGTGACGACCCAAAACCACCAGGTTTCCCATTGACTTGCCAACAGCCTGTGCAGTGACTTTTGTGGCTTGCAGCACTAAGTCTGTAGCGTTGTGGAGCTCTTTGAACGTCTCTGGATCGTAGCCTTGCTCGTCCATTTGCTTGAGGAGCTTAGCTTCAAAAACTTGGAGCAACGCCATCGCATGGAGTGCTCAACCAGCTTGGCCCACTGCTGAGTATGCTTTTCCAGCCAGAGCGGACATCAGTTGACATGGCTTGGAAGGATGTATGGCCCGTGATTTCCACTCCCTGTTACTTCCGGGCAGAGATGTGCCGCCACCGTCTCTTCCACAGGGGGTGGTTGGACATAACCTCTGTCTTCCCTGTGGTCCACTTTAGTGAGAAGAGACGAATTGCTGTGCGAGCAAGCTGAATAGGGTACACTGAACACGGAACATTGCAGGGGAACAGGGAATCTTCTCGTTGCTGTGAAGATCCCGCCCACTGACTCGTGTATGTTGATGGCGAAGTAGTAGAGGGCTTCTAGACAAGAGATGAATCACTGTTTTGAAGGAAGAAAATTCTGTGTAATGGTGTTTGCGCGCCCGCTTTTATACTGGACAGCTTCGCACCTAAAAGGGCAGGGCTTAAACACCATAGCCAATCCTGCCGTTATTGTAGATGGGCTTTAACTAGATCATATAGAGGACACTCCACATAGCATCAGCTTAGTGACGCAATGTCAAGTGAACTGAATCGTAAGGGAATCAAGGTTCTGCCATGTCCATCCCAGGCCCCTGACCGGAACCCCATAGAAAACCTGTAAGGTGAACTGAAGAGGAGAACCTCAGAATTTAAAGGATCTGGAGAGATTCTGCAAGGAGGAATGGTCTCAGATCCCTTGCCATGTGTTCTCCAACCTCGTTAAAGGAGTAGACTCAGAGCTGTTATCTTGGCAAAGGGAGGTTGCACAAAGTATTGAAAACATATTTCACAAAAATATTTGCTTTTTGATAAAACATGTGTTTGCAATTGTTTGATATCCATTAGAGGATAGATCTTTGTGAATATTTCAATTAAAAGATCAAAAGGATAAGAAATGAAATTGCTCATATTTACCAAGAGTGCCAATATTTTTGGCCACAGCTGTAGAACATAAACTGAACATCCACATTTGCTCAGGCAAATAACGGCACCATTTCATACATAAACATTGTTTTTGTTTTTTATTCAGCCTGATATGAATTACACATGAATAAAAGAGAGGATCATCTTTGAGTTATGCAATAACCTCCCTTCCCTTTATATAAACACCCCATTACAGACAGTTTCTACATCATTCTAAGAGAACAGAGGCCTCGGCACATGCTAAAGTTCACCTGAGGATTGGGTTCAGATTTTTTTGTCCTTTTTATATTTCCATTTGTAATCTATTCTAGTTTGGATGTAGCAGTTGCATTGTTTTTAATTAAATCACAGATCCGAAAAAAATAAAATAAAATCTTCCTAGTGAGAAAACTGAATTTCTGTCCGAGCCGGTAATAAATAGAATGACAATAAATGTTAATTATAAAAGCGGAGCATTATTTTTCCTTCAAGTCAGAATTGCATCCTCAAAGACTTGGACTGGTACTAATAAAAAAGGAATGTCAATCCAAAATATGATGTAATGCTGCATATCTTTCAGATCACGATGAACAAACATTATGGAAGAACCATCAGTTTTTTTGTTTTGTCAACTGATTGTGCAGTACAAAACAGATGATGTAATTACAACACATCGTTACAATGCAATTTGTTAAACAAATGGGGATGAAACAAAAGTACAACAACATTCTGACCTAAAGCAAGCACAAATTTTGTTCCCATGACCTAATTTTGTTCCAGAACACCATTTGAGACAGATGAACCAAATACTTTATGTAACAACATGTTTTGCTATGGCGTTATGCTCAAGACATTTACCAAATGTGTCCATGGACTTCTGGAGCACAAATCAAAAGTAAACATCTGTTTGAGGGACACGTCTGTCAATGGACAAACTCTAAAACAAAAAAAAGAATACTTGCCTCCATGAACTAGTGTTAATATAATAATAAAAAAAGTTCAAATTTACAAAGTGCAAATTGTTTTAGATTACATTACACTTTTTATCAAGAGCATAGGTAGATTTACACATGAATTAAGGTCATATTTCACCCCAAAATCAAAACTGCTTAAAGTAATCGAAGCTTATATATATGATCATTAAGAGTTTTCGCAACTGCAACTTTACCGTAATGCAAAAAAACCCCATTCTCATTTCTGTAATGTAATTTTTTATTTTATTTTTTTTTAATTGTAAAGCATTTATACATCATGGTAGTATAACAACTACCTTTAATCTAAATGGATTTAAATAAAAACATTTATAATACAGTAAAAATGCATTTAATAACAGTAAAAATATATTACAGTAATGAGAATCACCATTGAGAATAATGGGAATTACAAAAAAAGTAAAATATGCAGATGCATACTAATAGTTTGGGGAAAATTAGATAAAATATGATCAAAATAAGGATTTCCCATTTTGGAGTGAAATGTGCCCTTGACATGAGAGTCACTCAGTAATTAATATTTTTCTTCTTTCAAAATATACAAATGAGCAAAAGCAATTTTCTTACACCCACCTGTCGTCTGCTATCAATGTTTCCCCCTCGTCTCCTGCTTTTTACCACCCAGCCATAAATGTCCCGTCCCTGGTCCTTTCACGTGTCGTTTAAATAAAAGTAATGCCATGCTGTTAGATTTATCACATCGTACATTTTCTTTCATTGCTTTCTTTCAACCTTTTTCCCAATTCACATCAGATACAAACTGTTATGATCTTCCCTGTGAGCGTTAATGAATAAAATATAACATTTCTCATTAAATAGTTTTTCTGTCTTGCACGGTCCGCATGCATTAGGATTGCTGGGGCAGTTTAAAGACGGGGGAGGAAAAGGCCATGTTGTCGTGCGAACGAATGGTTGGGTCGTTTAACGGTCACGTCTGCAATACAAACTTGTTCCTTTGGTCCACAAGTACACTGTTCAGTGCTTTCGTATCAACCAGAACAGTCCAGACGATGAAACTCCAGTGTGTTTGAGAGTGTGTACAGTGTGTGAGTGTGCATGTATGTGGTCCTTTCCGTCAGTTTTAACTGGGGTTTTGCAGCATTTCATTGAAGCTTTGTTCCCAGCTTTCGTTGTCTGTTTCTGTACAAGAGAACAAAAGGAATATGTAAGAGAAAGGTTTAGAAGACATTATACATAAATAGCTTACAAAAAAACTTTTTAAAAGCACACAAATCCCACAAATCTCCAAAGTTTTTTGGAGTGGAAACTACAGGATGTGTTATGTAAACTATTGTCAACATAACTTTAACACAGCATGATTAGTAGCTATGACAAGTACCTAGTTTTAATCATTTTAAATAACACATCAAACCCCCTTAAAATGGTATAATGGTGGCCTGTCCCACCTCAGAGGTCTTGACGTTCTCCAACAATTAAAATCGTACAAAAGTGTCTTTGAAATAATCTGTTGATTTTTTATAATCAATTAATCAATTGTAGAAATATTTTTTATTTAAACATTTTAAACACAGGATGTGTGTGGGACAACATAGATAAAATTATAATCTGTGAAAAAATAAAAAATTATAATAATAATAAAGTGTTGACCAGATTCATCAAGTGAAACCATTCAACCCTGTTGCTGAAGTTATTCTAAAATAAATAAATAAATAAGTATAAGTTTCCCAAATCAACATTTGGTCCCAAATAGTGATAGCTTAATTTAGGCTAAACCCTGTAACATTCAACCCTCTTAAATCAACCTTTTTATTTTAAATTTTATAAATGTAATTTTTGTCAAATTAATGATTATTTAATGTTATCTGCTAGAAAATAATGAAATCACACATATTAGTACAACTGTATGCAGCCATATCCCAAAGTTTGCTAACAGAGTTTAAATAAATCGAAGGAAAAAAAAAAACAGCTCATATATTTAATATGACCTCTTGTTGTGGAAGAAGAACATTTTCAGAAGGTTTGAATGTGAAACATGTAATAAGACAAGTAAATAATAATAATAATTTAGACAGACAGATAGTGTTGTGCTCAAAAGGTTTGCATACCCTGGCAGAAATTGTGAAAATATGACTGATCATGCAAAAAAAAAAAAAAAAAAAAGTATTTTATTTAAGGATAGTGATCATATGAAGCCATTTATCATCACATAGTTGTTTGGCTCCTTTTTAAATCATAATGAGAACAGAAATCACCCAAATGGCCCTGATCAAAAGTTTACATACCCTTGAATGTTTGGCCTTGTTACAGACACACAAGGTGACACACACAGGTTTAAATGGCAATTAAAGGTTAATTTCCCACACCTGTGGCTTTTTAAATTGCAATTAGTGTCTGTGTATAAATAGTCAATGAGTTTGTTAGCTCTCACGTGGATGCACTGAGCAGGCTAGATACTGAGCCATGGGGAGCAGAAAAGAACTGTCAAAAGACCTGCGTAACAAGGTAATGGAACTTTATAAAGATGGAAAAGGATATAAAAGATATCCAAAGCCTTGAAAATGCCAGTCAGTACTGTTCAATCACTTATTAAGAAGTGGAAAATTCGGGGATCTCTTGATACCAAGCCAAGGTCAGGTAGACCAAGAAAGATTTCAGCCACAACTGCCAGAAGAATTATTCGGGATACAAAGAAAAACCCACAGGTAACCTCAGGAGAAATACAGGCTGCTCTGTAAAAAGACGGTGTGGTTGTTTCAAGGAGCACAACACGACGATACTTGAACAGAAATGAGCTGCATGGTCGAATTGCCAGAAAGAAGCCTTTACTGCACCAATGCCACAAAAAAGCCCGGTTACAATATGCCCGACAACACCTTGACACGCCTCACAGCTTCTGGCACACTGTAATTTGGAGTGACGAGACCAAAATAGAGCTTTATGGTCACAACCATAAGAGCTAAGTTTGGAGAGGGGTCAACAAGGCCTATAGTGAAAAGAATACCATCCCCACTGTGAAGCATGGTGGTGGCTCACTGATGTTTTGGGGGTGTGTGAGCTCTAAAGGCACGGGGAATCTTTTGAAAATTGATGGCAAGATGAATGCAGCATGTTATCAGAAAATACTGGCAGACAATTTGCATTCTTCTGCATGAAAGCTGCGCACGGGACGCTCTTGGACTTTCCAGCATGACAATGACCATAAGCACAAGGCCAAGTTGACCCTCCAGTGGTTACAGCAGAAAAAGGTGAAGCTTCTGGAGTGGCCATCACAGTCTCCTGACCTTAATATCATCGAGCCACTCTGGGGAGATCTCAAATGTGCGGTTCATGCAAGATGACCAAAGACTTTGCATGACCTGGAGGCATTTTGCCAAGACGAATGGGCAGCTATGCCACCTGCAAGAATTTGGGGCCTCATAGACAACTATTACAAAAGACTGCACGCTGTCATTGATGCTAAAGGGGGCAATACACAGTATTAAGAACTAAGGGTATGCAGACTTTTGAACAGGGGTCATTTCATTTTTTTCTTTGTTGCCATGTTTTGTTTTATGATTGTGCCATTCTGTTATAACCTACAGTTGAATATGAATCCCATAAGAAATAAAAGAAATGTGTTTTGCCTGCTCACTCATGTTTTCTTTAAAAATGGTACATTTATTACCAATTCTCCAAGGGTATGCAAACTTTTGAGCACAACTGTATAAATATATATTATTATTATTATTATATTTCTTCTTACATTTCAACACACCATTCAACCCTGTTACCAGAGTTATTATAAGAACACATTATCAAATAATGATTTGTCTTACATTTGTGGGAAATATAAGTTTCCAAAACCAACGTTCTGTTCCAAATTGATAGTTTAATTTAGGCTAAATCTGTGACCCTGTAACCATGTTAACCATTCTGGCCTTTTTATTTTTACAGACATTATTTAATTTTTGTTCAATTAATAATTTGTAAATGTCTACAGCTAGAAAATAATGAAATGACACAAATCAAGGTTTAAAACTGTATTCAGACATTCCCAAATTGTAGAAACAGGGTTGAAATATAAATAACTAAATAAGAGATTATGGTTGTACACCCCCTTTGACTGACCCTTTGTTAAAAGAAAAGTGTCAGAAATACCCTTTTGGTAGTTGGTAGTATATATGGTAGTAGATGCTGTAGGTGTGTTTACCTGGCCTCTGATCTGGTTACTGTGTATTCAAACCACAGAATGTTTGGAATGAGACTTGTATCTCTCACCAGGAAAAACTCTGAGATAGGCCTGAGACGTAAAGAGCAACATAGGTTACGGAACACAGCACGTATTAATGTGCGTTTGATTTGTTTAGGTCAAGGACTGTGTATATGAACATCTGTGTGCGCTTGCTTCATTACCAGGCTGCTATCTTGGGAAAGAGTGGCGTTAGCACCTCCTGGGTGATAAAAAACCACACCACTCCCATCACCATACCGGCCACACCCCCATAAATCACCTGACTCCAGGTGTGGTACAGGAGGTAGACTCTATGAATGCACAGGACAACATTTAAAAAGCATTAATGTCAAACAAAGCCTTAAGGTCATGCACTCATACAAAAGCAGACATATAAAAACACACATTACCTGCTGTAAGAAACGGAGAGAGCCGCACCCAGTAGAATGATGGACAATATATGCCGCCATAACAATTCAACACACCTGGCATTGTTCGTCTGGTGCATTCTAGGAAGTATAATTTTTTAATAAATTATATATGTGATATATATATATATATATATATATATATATATATACATACATATATCAGGCACTTAATTATTTTGATTAAGGAAAACTGGATTTTTCAAATTGTTTTTTTTTAAAGAAAATAGGTATACACACACATACGTCTAGCCTGTAACTATTATTTGTAAATGAATATACCTCCTAATTTAAGCATTAAAATGTCAATATGAAAAACTGATGGTTTACTTATAATTAATTACATTAATTTATTGTGTTGTACAAAGTTTCAATTTTTTTCTGTGGGTAAATAAAGTAACACCTTTCAAAATAAATGAAATCAGAAAAAGCAAAGCATATCGAATATGCATAATATGTATGTGAAGAGGAGGAGGGCGTGGCCGGGCCTTGAGGGTGCACGGCCTCGCTCTCCCTCTGATCATCTGATTCAGCACCGGCCGTGCACCCTCACGGCCCGGCCACGCCCTCCTCCTCGTCACAATGTAAAATGTGAGTTCTATTGTTTAAAGAAAAAACTGAATTTCAAAAATGTTTTTTTGAAGTGCAAAACAACCCATTTTCCCATATCAACCATCATGTTATATTTGTTTTTAGCTTTTTTTTATTGTTTATTTATCTTCCAGTTAATTTCGGCCTGTCACGAGTTCAACAGATCCAATTCATGCTCAATGAAAATTATTCATTAGCTGTGTCTCGTTTCGAAGGCTGCATGCTAGGTAGGACGCGTCCTTTGAAGGCTGCAGTATACTGAGCATCCTCCTTTAAACAAACCTCGTTTAAACGAGACGGCCTTCGTAGAACAAACGGAAACGTAACGTAACATGGTTGCTATGACAGCACGCCACTCTTTAACAAGCGCGAGCGCTTTGAGTGAGAAGGGAACAAAGTCCCTTCAGAAGGGAATGTATGAGGTACATTTTAGGAGAGTTATAATGATGTAAAGAGATTTTACAGGTGTACTTTTAGTCTAATACTTTATTTTAATTATATATTAATATAATTATACATATTATATACTCTGCGCCCATCTACTGAGGTACTTCAACATGGGAATTAACATTACTTGCGTTTGAACATCATATTTACGGGCAAATTGGCGTCATTTTTTTTAGACATTTCCGTTGAAGCAAAGAATTGTGGGTTGTGAGTGCCCACGAAGGATACACCTCATGCATCCTCCAAATTCCCGTGATAGAAGGTCACATTCGAAGGCTGCATTCGGAGTGTCCTACTTGCTTTTCTGAAACGAGACAGCCTCGATGACGTATGCGGCCGACAAATGCGACCTCCGGAGGACGCAGCCTTCCAAACGAGACACAGCCATTGTTAGAATAAAATAGCTTTTGTACCTTTTTGTACATCTTTAAAAACAATTCCTAAGCAAAACTAAATATCGCAAAATATCGGTATTGGCCTATAGTTTTTTTTCTTAAAATCGCCATTGTACCGACAAAAAATGGTCATATCGATGCATCCCTAGAAAGTACAGAAATATTTTACAAATAAAAATACTGTTCGGGAAGAGAGGGAGAGCCTCATCCAAATGACAGTGAAAAAAAGTAATGTGAAAGTAACTAATGTTACAATTTGACAATGTAACGTTATAGCTTTAAAATAATAGTAGTGTTTTAAAGCTTGGTTTAGTCTATAGCAGCTAAATAAGAAAAAAATAAGTCTTACCTTAAATAAAGAAAAAGAAAAAAGTATACAACAAAAAACCAGATGAACTGAGAGTGACTGGAGGGCATCCCGTACTCTGTAGTGAGTGAACTGTGACTTCCTGTTAATGACACACAACAATGACAATTCAGCACTCATCCCTTAGTTTTCATAAAATTTAACAAAACTGAGGTTTACAGTTACAAGCTTACAATGGAAGTCTATGGGCCAAGGCATTCTGGAGGGTTTAAAAGCAGAAATGTGTAGCTCATATTATTTAAATTCTTCCTTACAAATATGTTGCTTGAGGAGTAATGTTGTCTAAATCACTCTTTTAGTAAAGGAATCACTATATTAGGAAGATAAACTTCTGTTTTTGTGTACCCAATGTAACTCCCAAAAAGAGAGGGATTTTCCCCTAAGTAAACCGGTATCCTTGAGCATGTTGTGCAAACGTTACCAGGTTTATTGCCTTTACATGGTCATGAGGGGAGTGGAAAGATTGCATGTAACTTTGCACAGGCAAGGTTAGGAAGTGGTTTTATGTGGCTATACTTTCAAAACATGCAGGTGTATTTTAGAGTGACTTTCTGGTCCAAGGGGCCTGGGTAGCTCAGTGGTAAAAGACGCTGGCTGCTACCACCGCTGGAGTTCGCTAGTTCAAATCCCAGGACGTGCTGAGTGACTCCAGCCAGGTCTCCTAAGCAACCAAATTGGACCGGTTGCTAGGGAGGGTAGAGTCACATGGGGTAACCTCCTTGTGGTCGCTATAACGTGGTTCTCGCTCTCGGTGGGGCGCGTGTGAATCACTACGCCACTGCGAGGACTTAGAGCGCATTGGGAATTGGGCATTCCAAATTGGGAGAAAAAATAGATAGAGTGACTTTCTGGTCATATTAAATCCCAAATGAATAGAACAATAATGCATAAAGAAAATAAACCCTCCATTAAAAATGTTTGCCTTGTGATATTATTTTCAGGACACTTAAACACATTTTACCCCCAATTCTCATTACCGTTATGCATCCAGATGTTTTACTTTTACTATTTCCACTGTTTTCAATGATGATTCTCCATAACAAAGTAATTTTTTCAGTGTATTACAGTAAAAACAGATACTGTTGTACAATATGTTTTTATTATTTAAATCAGCAAAAATAAAAGGCAATACCAAGAGAGTACTACTATGATGTATAAATACTTTACAATGTAAACAAATGTTTTTTTCATGTTGCAGTGATTAAATATCATAACCATCTTTTTTGCATTGCTGTAAAGAGAATTGGGGGTTAAAATGTGTGTAATAATAAAATAATGTCATAATGTAAAAAAATCTTAAAGGGGTCATGTCAAGAGGAATAAAATGTTCCTTGATATTTTGACATCTCTACATTCTACTATAAAAACATACTGTAAATTTCAGCACTCAAAACCTAATCCCCAATGCAATAAAAGCATGTATTGAAACCAAGCTGCAAAAACGTCTCGTTCTCTACTTCCGCGACAACCCTATGTCACTAGGGGGCCCATTAATTCATGACCACCTCTTTAGCGGAAAAACACCAACGCCTACTTTACGTCGTCGCATCCTCGGCTCACGTTAGCGTGGATTGCTTGTGACCCAGTCATAATATGACTCAAGCTTTGCAAAGGAAATGTTATTGAAGGATGGGGCAGTTAAAACACTATTGGACCCGATCGCAAAACCGTAAGTAAACAGTTCCATTCATGAATATTTCAAATGTCATGTCTGTTTGATAGTTTATGGCGCTGAGTGTTAACAGTTGTGCTTGAGATTTAACATATTTGGATGCAATGTGTTGGATGTGTGTTATGTGTAAACCCTGAAATTTAGTTTTATAATGTTGAGGGGTTTGCTCATTCCCTTCCGATTGAGTTTCAAATTTGGCTGTATTTGAGGGGCTGCACGATGTTAGCTAAATCAGAACAGTGGGAGTGTACACTGAAAATTTAAGGAGGTGCTTAGGCCAAAACCAAGTGTTTCAGACAGAGGGCCAGAGACAGAGTGGAAAATGATCATATGTTACTAAATGTTTTGGTGCCAAAAAACTTAACTAACATTATCAGTGGACCTCAGGGAAGATAATAAAATGATAAAAAAAATAAAATAAAAAAAGCATTTCATGACCCCTTTAATGTCCCTTAAAATAGTTTACATGCATTTTCTATATACAAAATATAATTTATTTTTATCGTCCCATGTCAATGTTTCCTGTGAGCTGAAAATGCATGTATTAAGTGTGTTGTCTTCTTTTCTGAGGGACTATCTCCAGTTAGCAAGGCCAAGTAGTTTTGCAGGTGTTTTGTTATCAGACCTTGAAATTACAAACAATCCAAAGCTGGTAGTATTCAAGGCTGACTGCTTGAGGCTGATAACATGCAGCAATAGGAATCTTTCTAGTGCTAGGATGTGGCTGGTGGGATAGGGGAAGGGAATGTAGTGAACAACAGACAGGATGGCATTCCAGATGCCCCAGTTTCCTCCCTACCTGCCATGGTGAAGAAAAATTGCCCCATTTTGCTTGGATCATGGTGGACAAAATCAAACAAATGCCATAAGATAAAGCTGCTCAGTCAACCGCAGGATGCCTCTTAAACAACAGGAAGGAGGGACCCACCTCCACATTGGGAGGTACTTCTCTTTGGTCCATGGGTTGTTTCTTATCAACAAAAGCTTTTTGCATATCATGACCCCACAGTGTAAGATTAAAGCTAAGGTGGCCATAAAAATTCCTTAGGACCTCCAGATGCTGCATGTTAATTAACACCTATGTGGCAGCAGTGGATGAAATAAAGAGGCCACAAAGAATGACTAATTAATTCATACATATGCTAAAAATCCTTAAACTCTTTGCGTTCAGCACAGTGGCAAAAGTGAACCTTAAAGACACTCTTTTAGGCCCAGACGGTGTTTCACCTGCCTGTCTGAAAGTCTGCGCTGACCAGCTGGCCCCCATCTCCACACAGATCTTCAACAGATCACTGGAGCAGTGTGAAGTTCCCTGCTGCTTCAAACACTCCACCATCATTCCGGTCCCCAAAAAAAACCCAAATCACAGGACTTAATTACTACAGATGTGTCGCTCTCACGTCTGTGGTCATGAAGTCATTTGAGAGACTGGTTTTGGCCTACCTGAAGGACATCACTGGACCCCCTTCAGTTTGTTTATCAAGAAAACAGGTCTGTGGATGATGCTGTCAGTATGGGACTGCATTATATCCTGCAACACCTCGACAGACCTGGGACTAATGCAAGGATCCTATTTGTGGACTTTAGTTCAGCCTTCAATACCATCATGCCTGATCTTCTCTCAACCAAACTGACCCAGCTCTCCATGCCCACCCCAATCTGTCGATGGATCACCAGCTTTCTGACAGATAGGCATCAGCTAGTGAGACTGGGGATACTCACATCCAGGACCCTTACTATTAGCACTGGTGCTCCTCAGGGATACATTATCTCTCCACTGCTCATCTCCCTGTACACGAATGACTGCACTGCAAAGGACCCCACTGTCAAGCTCCTGAAGTTTGCAAATGACACCGCAGTCATCAGCCTCATCCACAACGGTGACGAGACTGCATATAAACAGGAGGTTGATCAGCTGGCTGTCTGGTGCGGTCACAACAACCTTGAGCTGAACATGCTCAAAATAGTGGAGATGATAGTGGACTTCAGGAGAAATCCCCCCCCCCCCTTTATGTTTTTCAGTCTGTAATCAACATGAACACACCAGCGTGCAAGACCATGTCATGCAATTTGTTTTGTTTAATTAGTCTACAAAAAGAATCAAATCTACTCAAATACTCTCAAGTACCCATTCACTCATGTGCCATCTGCAGTGAAAGCCATTCATGCATCTGCCCAAATCATCATTCTTTTGCCTGTATTTTGCCCATTATTACTCTTTTATACACCCATCTTTGCAGGTGTATCAGAGTCATCATAAATGACAATAACAGAGCGTAATCGGTGCATATTATGGCCGCGTATAGCATCATGAATTCAGAATGTAAACGAGACAAATTTAACATTTTCTACTGCATTTATATTACTTTAATTAATCATCAAGTGGTTAAAACAGCTTCTTTTAATGACCTCATGTGATTTCTACTCATAGAATGAGGCATAAAGTCATTGATAAAACATTTTAATGTCACATTAGTTTAGGTTTTACATGTAGCATCCTCATATTTAAATGTTCCTCTAAACGCCTCCCACAGCGGTGTGGTGGGTGTCTGAATGTTCGCAAACAAACAACTTCTTTTTACCCCTGAACGAAGAACGAAAAAGAATTTCTCCGGAAATATATCGGGGCCTTTAGTCACTCGTTTCCCAGGAAGACGTGATGCAATTGTGTACCGACTTACATTTATATTGTTGTTCTTGACAAATACCTTTAACAAACACACAAACAGGTAGCTAAATGAATAGTTCACCCAAAATGTTTAATTCTGTCATTCATCTTTTTCCCATAAAATGAAAGTGAATGGTGACTGAGACTCACATTCTGTTGATGAATGAAAGTCATAAACATTAGTTGCAAAACATTGCGTAAATTATGACAGATTTTCATTTTTGAGTCAGCTTATGATTATCTAATGTTCTTTAGATTGCATAAAATGTTTATCCAATGTCTAGCAAATAATCTTGGAGTTATTTAACTAGAATTAACCTTTTCACCTCATTAGTTAACAGAGAAACATTTTATCTTTCCATTAGATAATAGCCATACTATACCATAGCAACATCCAACTCAACCATTTGCATCTCTCCATCCTATGCACTATATGTTCTTCTCCATTCATTGTTTCTATATTATATTAGTACCATTTTGAAGTTGTTGTTGCTTATTCTTGTTTACATTTTTGTAAATAAAATTACTTTTATTACAACTGTGTCTTCCTTGTGTTGATAATACAGTAAGGGCTCTAAAGTTTAGGCCAAATCTCACAAATCCTTCAGATTATTCAGATGACCAACTCCCTCCAATTTACATATTTCTTATTTATTGAATGGTCCATTCAGATCATTCTTATATCGTGAAGTTGAAATTTATTAGCTGGTGCCCCGATGGCCTTTCTGACATTCATACACACACATACATATATTCACCATGAGTGACGTGTGATCAAAAATCACCACATACTTTGGTGTCTTATGTGAGGTCTACTACATAATTAGGTGGTGTGTGCTTATCACTACAGGACGTTTTATTGCACAAAAAGATGTAATATGCCCCTACGATCAAGATTATTCATGAATACTCTTAATGAAAAAAATTATTGGTTTATTTTGCCATTTCTAAGAGTAAAATAGCTAATTTTGGCCATATTTTTTCACATTTACAGGCCTAAACTGCAAATGATAACATCTATAAATCTATTTTTGTTTATTTAGCTTAATATTTAGAGACAACTATAAGTAAGCCATTCAAATATACATTTTCTCAAAAACTGAAAAAGATTCCCGTGTTTGTTTTGAGTGACCCACTTAGATCCACCCAAACAACATTACTCAACCAATGCCGTGAGTTGGGGGTGGGACTATCTGACTGTTGGAACAACAGAAGACGAGGGCCGTATTTGGAAAGCTGTTTTGAAAACATTGTTTATTTTTGCGATTCCATTCGGTGGCGCTAGTGTCACAGAATTATATACTTCAAATTTAAGATTTTCAGTCTTTTAACAGTTTTTAATTTAAATAATTATAACATATTACAATGTAAATTTAAACTTAAAACGAATGATCATTTGCTCAGCAAACTGCTGTGGTTTTGTGTGTGGACATTGTGGCTGTTCTTTGTTCATTTCCAAAGTATATATAAAGTAAATGAGGTTACTTACCCCCATATGGCCGCGGCTCCTGTAGAATGTGTTTCAGCAGCCAGTTTAGCCCCTCATTTATTACTAATCCCCCAAAAAAAGAGATCTGAGAGAGAGAGAGAGCACAAAAGATGAACAAAACATAATTGTAAACAGGGTAGAAAGCTTACTTGGTTGGTGAAGTATGCATCATAATCTTTATTTCCGTAAACACCACATCTATACAAGTGTAGTTTGGGATTTGAACCTATAGGTCATGTGACTCACCGTATGCAGTTCTCTCTTGAAGACGATCAGAGTGACGAAGCCAATGAGGATCGCTATGGGCAAAAGACTCATGTAGGCCAACACCTGCCCCGTCAGATCACCTGGACACACACACACACACACACAGGTCAAGGGTCAGCACTTCTGAGATATCCTGGAAAAGTTCTGCATCTTGAGCAAGACAAAATTAAGACCGTGTTTGTAATAGCATATTATTTCTGCACTATTTTAAAAAAAGATTTGGATTAAAAATAAATGTATTGCTGAAGACAATTTCTAGATGTCACTCGCTCAGTCATGCGACCTCAAACCGGAGGTGTGGCACCGACATACAGCACCATTTTCTCTCTCTTTTGATATACAGTGCATTCAGAAAGTATTCAGCCCCCTTCATTTTTTTTTACATTTTGTTATTTTGCTGCCTTATGCTAAAATGCTTTGAATTATTATTATTTTTTCACATCAATCTACACTCCATACCCCATAATGACAAAGCAAAAACAAGATTTTTGATAACTTTGCAAATGTATTAAAAAGAAAAAACCGAAATATCACACTGACATAAGTATTCAGACCCTTAGCTATGAAACATGAAATTTAGCTCAGGTGCATCCCATTTCTCTGGATCATCTTTGAGATGTTTCTACACTTTGATTGGAGTCCATCTGTGGCAAATTCAATTGATTGGATATGATTTGGAAAGTAACACACCTGTCTATATAAGGTCATACAGCTGAAAATGCATATCAGAGCAAAAACCAAGCCATGAGGTCAAAGGAACTTCCTGCAGAGCTCAGAGACAGGATTGTGTCGAGGCACAGATCTGGGGAAGACTACACTTTTTTTTTTTGGGCTGCATTGAAGGTTCTCAAGAGCACAGTGGCTTCCATAATTCTAAAATGGAAGTTTGGAACAACCAGGACTTTTCTAGAGCTGGATGCCAGGTCAAACTGAGCAATCCGGAGAGAAGGGCCTTGGTAAGAGAGGTGACAAAGAACCCGATGGTCACTCTGGTTGAGCTCCAGAGATCATGTGTGGAGATGGGAGAAACTTGCAAAAGGACAACCATCACTGCAACACTCCACCGATCTGGGCTTTATGGCAGAGTGGCCAGACCGAAGCCTCTCCTCAGTGCAAGAGACATGAAAGCACCTAAAGGACTCTCAAACTGTGAGAAACAAGATTCTCTGGTCTGATGAAACGAAGATTGAACTGTTTGGCCTCAATTCCAAGCGTCATGTCTGGAGGAAACCAGGCACCACTCATCACCTGTGTAATACCATCCCAACAGTGAAGCATGGTGGTGGTAGCATCATGTTGTGGGGTGTTTTTCAGCAGCAGGGACTGGGGGACTGGTCAGGGTTGAAGGAAAACTGAACACAGCAAAATACAGAGATATCCTTAATGAAAACCTGGTCCAGAGCGCTCAGGACCTCAGACTGGGCTGAATGTTCACCTTCCAACAGGACAATGACCCTAAGCACACAGACAAGACAACACAAGAGTGGCTTAGGGACAACTCTGTGAATGTCCTTGAGTGGTCCAGCCAGAGCCCAGACTTGAACCCAATCGAACATCTCTGGAGAGACCTGAAAATGGCTGTCCACCGACGGTCCCCATCCAACCTGAGAGAGCTTGAGAGGATCTGCAGAGAAGAATGGCAGAAAATCCCAAAATCCAGGAGTGCAAAGGTTGTAACATCATACCCACAAACACTTAAGGCTGTAATCGCTGCCAAAGGTGCTTCAACTAAGTATTGAGTTAAGGGTCTGAATACTTATGTCAGTGTGATATTTCAGTTTTTTCTTTTTAATAAATTTGCAAAGTTATCAAAAATCTGGTTTTTGCTTTGTCATTATGGGGTATGGAGTGTAGATTGATGTGAAAAAAAAAATAATAATTTTAACATGAGACTGCAACATAACAAAATGTGAAAAAATGAAAGGGTCTGAATACTTTCTGAATGCACTGTAACACAGGGCCAATATAGTGTATAAACAGCATAAACCAGTAGTTCTCAACTAGTGGGCAGAGGCCCAATGGGGGACCTTAAGATGATTTAAAATAAGTTAATAAGCAATAACATAATCTAACTTGCTATAATAAATCTACAAATACTAATCAAGATGTACAACATGTATACTGACATCATATTATTTTAATTCAACAACTCCAACAACTTTTGTCATTGAAGAACATCCAATTCTTAAAACTTCTGTGATCACAAAATTAATCGTGGTTAATTATTTTAATAATTTATTTGAAATTATTTTAGTGTAATATTTACAATCCTAGTTTCTGTTAATAAAGTTAGAAAGCACAATTGGAGTCCAAAAGGTTGAGAACCACTGGCATAAACAGAACCAAAAGCTCACTCCCCAGTCCATCCAAACCATTTATTTTAACTAAACAGCAAAATCAACTCCTTCCGAAATCATCATGATTATTACGTCACAACCATTAGCTCATTAACATATGACCGCCCACACCTATTCATTATTCAGCTTCCTGACCCGCCCTGATGAATAACAGAGCGAACTACACAACTACAGTATACAATTATAGCAGTGGTCATTTACATATTAAAGTCTTAAAGGTACAGAAGCAATAAACAGTTTATACTTCATTAGAGTCAGAGAGAGGGTGGAAAACGGTCAAACAAATGCAATTAATCCATTTAATCTTGACTGACATTATAAACGGGTGGAGATCTACAGCCAATATCAACGCATATCTCTTAAAATTGATTGCATGTTTATCTATCACTGCCAACTGCCAAGCAAACACTATAAATGTATATAATTATGCATTTAAGCATGTTTTATCTCATGCACACGTTGGCATGCTGTACTGTCTAATGCACCGTGCATGACAATTTAACATGCAAACACGTCAAACTATGCGACGAGTTTAAAACACGGAACATTTGCATGGTTTTCTTCACAAATAATGCCATTTCTCTGTTTTTGGCACACGCATTTTATATTTCCTACTTGCTTTGACATGTTCCGTGGTTTTTGGGTCAGTTTATACTCCCAAATCCAGGGAGACCCTCGTGAATGACAGCATCCAGAAAGGGTGTGATGCAACCGGGACTGAACTGGATTAACCGACCAGAGCCACGAGTCTTTCCCGAAATTTACAGGAACAACTGGGGCTTTTATGCTTGTTTTAGACGCAATCACGTGTCTATAATGGTAGCATTGTTCAATGCAACCATGCATTAGATTAAAGCATAAATATTAAACTGTCAACGTTCCTTTAAAAACAGTACAAGCTTCTCCCTGTGTGGAGTACTAGGGAGCGTATTTGACCACGACGCATGCGCACTACACAAGCGCACTATTTGTCAGGGCGCGCGTTGCGGTCCTCACGCGCTGTGCAACGCGGGCGCACTATTTGGCAACCCAGCCATGGCCGTGTCCATTCAGTTGCGTGATGTTCCACGGACGCCGCGGAGCGAATAAAGAGGCGTACAGTGATACCAACTGTTTGGAGCGAAAAAGAACGATTTAAAAATGCTCTTACCAGCCGGATACTCTACGTGGGTTAAGGATATCGACCGCCATCGAGGTGGTGCCGAGCACTGCTCTTCCGACGCCATCTTACCCGGACACCGGGCATCGGGCGTCGACCAATCAGAATGAGACGCCCCGACGCGTCCAGCCAATCGTATTCACCGGACGCTGCAATGACGAGCGGCCATTCACAAACGCATTATCACAGGGAAATAATCTGCACAGGAACAGCGGACCAATCAGAGGCGTGTGGTAGGGAAAGTTGGCCAATTAGAGGCGTGCGGTTGGGAAATTTGGCCAATCAGAGAACGTTTTGCTGAACATATGAAAATTGGATTTATTCAAATAAAAGAAGAAAAATGAAGTGAATGGACAGATTCTCTTCAATTGATATCAGTTACTATGTGTACTATTTGAAAGCAACCAGCGCCATGCACGTACTCTGGTTCATCACCGACTGCTTTAAAAGCTTTTAAAAAGCGAAATTTAACGTCTAATTAAAAGTTTGCAAATGTGCATCTTTCCATCCAGTCAGTAACAAAACAGAGGACATGCACTACATGTGATTTACATATATAAATATAATTAAATAATATTTGATCAAAAATAATATGGATGCATATTATAAAAAGTAACAAACAGAATACTGATAATATATGCAAATAATATATAATGGATTAAATATATAAAACTACAGAAGTTAATGGCATACAAACACAAAAACAGTGGGTTCCCATGTCTGTGACCACATTGAAAATCTGTGATTATTATTATTATATATTTTTTTTTCATTTAAACTGAAAATTAAAGTTGTATAATGTGTAAATATATTATAGGGCTAATCATCTATACAATTATAGATATAATAGCATGAATAATAGTAATCCATTACAGTTAAATATTGCACTTGCATTTAAAAGGTTATTTAAAGGGATAGTTCACTCAAAAAAAAATAAAAAAAAATAAATAAAAATAAAACAATTCTCTCATGATTTACTCGCCCTCATGCCATCCCAGATGTGTATGACTTTCATTCTTGTGAACACAAACGAAGATTTTTAGAAGAATATTTAAGCTCTGAAGGTCCATACAATGCAAGTGAATGGGTGGCAAAAATTGTGAAGCTCCAAAAAGCATATAAAAGGAGCATAAATGAATTAAAAGTAAAAAAACAAAATGGATATGGTTTCGAATTACTTCAGCTTGGGGTCAAAGGTCATTTTGAGTTGGTTTAAGGGGGTTAAGACATAACATGAATGTGAATAATGACACGTCAGATAAAAAGAAAGGTCATTTACTGTATGTTGGCTAGGGAAGGCAAAATGACAATACAGTTTTCGATGAGAAAACAAAGCATTACTATGATTGAAACCGTCATTTGTAAATGATAGAAAAAACAAAACATATACACCAAAGGCATTTAAAGAACACAAATACACACACCAAGAGAAGATTTAAAAAAGTCTTGCTTTACCACCATCCCGGGTTCATACACTTTGGCCATTGTTAGACACCTGATTCTAGCTAGATAATCCCAACAAGCTGTTTAGGTACAAAACCAGGCTTTGATGTACATTTGTTACCAGTAATAAAGCAGCAAAATACACCGTAGGTCTTGCTTTGCTACACAATTTAGTGGGTTCAGGTATACATATTCATTTTAGATATTCAGGCACACATATGTATATCAGATGTTCCTTCATTTCACATTAGAACAACGAAAATACATTAATATTCAGTTTTTGTAGAAAGAAAAACAAAACAAACACATTATGATTGAATAACCAAGACTGTGCATCCAAAATTGTATAATACCAATAACTCATAACAATCAAAGGAATACGGATGTGATTGCCAAGCTTATTATGAATTACATCTTTGCTTCTAATTTATTTTGAATACATTTGGTTGCATAAACATTTACATTTAATGAGGGCAGATATCTACTAGTGTGTGTGTGTGTGTGTGTGTGTGTGTGTGTGTGTGCTTGTGTGTATTGGATGTAAAGTGAAATGCATCACCCTGCCTTTCACTTTGCCCAATTGCATTCAAAGTTAAAAGTTCTTTAATTTACTTCTGTACATTACAATACAACCAGAAGTCATTTTTACCTTTCAAAATCGTAAAACCTTTTGCACCATGACATTTTAACTACCTTTTCGTTTGTGTACATATTCATTAATTATGTCTATGAAACACGTGAAATTAAATGTAGTAAAAATTCACAAATGCACTAGATACAAGAAAGTTAACAGCACTATATTTCAATAAAAATAGAGAAAATTAACATTAGTATGAATTGTTTTTTTTTTTTTGTTGCAAATAAAGTGCAAGACAGCCAACACAGACAGGGCCACCGAGTGACATCTTCAAAATGGTCACTATGGGGAGAACAACAACAACAACAACAAAAAACACTGCAACAATTCTAACTCCTAGTTTCTCAAATGCCTCCAGTACAATATTAAGGAACATGGTCAGGTTGGGCTAAGGCCGAGTTATTTTGAGGACCCATTTACATGTATATATTTCATGCACATTCAGTTTAAAATGATCAGAATGAGAAGTATGGGCCTAATTTTTACTAAAGTTTTAGCGCGAGCTTTGCTTAATGCTGTTATTGCAGATAAGTCATTACATTTCAAATGATCACCACTGTGACTGACCACCATTATTTAAGCTAACCCGCAAGACAGCAACTGTGCACTGGTGTTTGCTTTAAATTTAAAAGGAATCTTGCGGGTTAAATTACGTTAAACTATCCATTACCAGAGACATTTTTTTTGACATGTTCGGTTTGTAAAAACGAACAAAAGAAAAAAACGCAATGACAGAAATACACTTATAATGGAAGTCTATGGGGGAACTGCATTTGTGTGTAAATGTTGACATTTTTAGAGATGAGCTGAAAATGATTTTCTCTGGTAACCGACAACATGTGACAGATGCTGTCTATAGAGCTTTTATTGTAATTAACCTGAAACTTTCCTTTAATCACATTTCCACTCAAAATGTGATTATACTAATGTTTTTATGTTGTCATACTGTGTGTATGAAGCTTGCTTGACTGGTCATTTACTGTAAAGAAATATATGTACTTGAAACATTATAATACATATACAGTATATGGCCAATTCTCACGCAACCTGTCGAGAAAATGTCCTGCGCATATTTCATATTTAACTCCAAATCAATTCTAAAAAAAAACAACCTGAAATGATATTTTGTATTAAGAAAATAAAGCCTAGATTTTATGCATTGTGACATTATTTTCAGGAGACTTAAGCATGTTTTACCCCCCAATTCTCATTACCATAACGCGTCCGTGCATTGTACATTTACTATTCCTATTTTTTTTACTGCAACACAGACATTTTTTACCGTTATAATCAGTTAAAAATTAAGAAATACAGTACCAAGAGAGTACAACTATGATGTATAACTACTTTACAATTTAAGTTAAATATAATTTTATTCACATTGCGGTAATGAGAACATCATAATGCACTTTTCTCCCTTTTTTTGTTTTGTTTTGTTTTTGCATTGCGGTAATGAGAATTGGGGGGTAAAATGTGCATAACTGTCATGAAAATAATTAGGGATGTCCCGATACCATTTTATTTGAGAACGAGTACAAGTACCAGTAAAAGTACTGGTACTTTATTTATTTTTTGGTACTCTCCGATACCGAGTCCGATACCTGTTTTTTTTTTTTCTGAACTCCATATCAACAGTTTATTTTAATTTGAGCATCAAAATGGTGTTTAAATAAATTCATTCAAACTTTTATCAAACAAAAGCATAACAATTAATTTTCAACCTGATTTTGGGGGGGGGTTCCCCTTTTTCACCCAATTTGGAATGCCCAATTCCCAGTGCGCTTTTTAAGTCCTCGTGGTGACATAGTGACTCGCCTAAATCCGGGTGGCGGAGGATGAATCCCAGTTGCCTCTGCATCTGAGACCATCAAACTGTGCATCTTATCACGTGGCTTGTTGAGCGCGTTGCCATGGAGACATAGTGCGTGGGGAGGCTTCACGCCGTCAACTCACCACGCGCCCCACCGAGCACGAACCACATTATAGCGACCACGAGGAGGTGTCTCTACCGTTTATGTGACTCTACCCGCCCTAGCAACTGGGCCAATTTGGTTGCTTAGGAGACCTGGCTGGAGTCACTCAGCATACCCTGGGATTCGAACTAGTGAACTAGCGAACTCCAGGGGTGGTAGCCAGCGTCTTTTACCACTGAGCTACCCAGGCCCCTGATACTGTATTATTTTTAACAAATGAAGTGGTTTTATATAGAACCTAACAGCACAATCTAAAGTACATTGGAGTTATTTTTGTCAAATAAAGTGCTGCACAATATAATACAATAATTACTGATTTATTATTATGAATAGCAGCAGTAGTATTACAGTGAATACTGCATAACTATACAGTAGTGATCTATTTCTGTACTACTTTTTTGCCTTTAAATTGAGCTTTTGTTTTGGCAGAGCTTTTATTTTGAAGCGTTTCTGTGTTCTTTTGGCGAGCTTCCCATTCCAGTCACTACATGACTCAAAGTGATCATTAAACCGCAAAAGGCTGCTATTTAATTAAATAAATATGTAGTCTATGACTCGTGCTTAAAAGTGAACTAGCGCTCTTGCCTGCTGTCATCTGCTACAAACAGAGTGCGCGATGCTCATGACGGTGTTTTCCGTGTATAAGCCAACAAGCTCTAAACGGTATGAGCACTTTGTGTCTTTATGTCAACACAACACCGGACCACACATTCACAAGCACTCACATTTAAAGCGTTGCACATACACACTATATCTTTATCACATTAAATAACAGCTTTTGTTGTTTAATAATCTCACTATGACATGACGTGATTTTAATATGTATGCTGAATGTTTACATAATGACATTGGTACATCAGATGGTCTTAGTTTTTGGTATCGGAGCATTTTTATAAGTACAAGTACATGAGCGTGGTATTGGACCAGCATCGGTATCGGGACATCCCTAAAAATAATGCCAAAATGTAAAAAATAGGCTTCATTTTCTCTATGCAAAATCTCAGTTGTTTCTTTTGATTTAGCAGTAAAATGGGACCAGGACATTTTTCTTGACATGTGAGAATCATCCATATATATACACACATATACATACTACAAACAGTAGATAATCAGCTATTTTAGTCCAGTCCACTAGTATGCCTGAATATAGTCAAAGTGTGATGAAAAGGAGTACAAATCAACTTGCAAGCAAGAATGATGTACAATTAGAAGACAATATATAAATCATACACACCTACAGATTTAACCAACATTTCGTACACTTATTAAATAACTGAAGACTCCATTCTGATAAACACTGTGACAGTGTTATATTTTGTATATAATAATAATATATTGTGAGGGTGAGAATACAATGCAATGCAGAACAAACCACAACAGTTGCACGAGCTCTCAACAGACATAACTGAACTCAATGACAACATTCTGTTTCCCTTTAATAATGATGCACTTCCTGTGCTAGTCTCTCTCTTATACACCCTCTTACAAAGCCTTCACATGTTCTGTGCAAGTTATAGGGTGAATCTCACGTAAACATGTCCAGGTCACATTTCACCCCCAAATCAAAAGAAATAAACATATTTTGTAATTGTGTATTTTGTAAGCCTATTTTTAGGACCACTTTTTGCATTGTGCCTTAATTTCTAAATTCTCATTATTGTTTTATGCATCCAGACATTTACTTTCGAGTTCTTTTTGAATTTCCCATTATTCTTAATGGTGAATCTCATTGTAAAACAGTCTTTTTTTTTTTTTTTTTTTTTTTACATACCAGTAAAATAATTACTAAAATGCGATATTTTTTTTACTTAAAATCAGCATAAATACTCCAACACACAAAGTAATACCAAGACCTATACATATTTTACAATCTAAACATTTTTTTCACAATACAGAATGAGAAAGATATTTTCCATTACAGTAGTGAGAATTCAAATGTGCTTGAATTGAAAAATTAATTATGAATATATTAAAACATTACCAATAATATCACAATGCAAATTATTATTATTTTTTTTTTTAAACAGTCCTAAAATTGGCTTCATTTTCTTTCTTTTGATTTTGGTGGGTGAAATATGACCTAGAAATTTTCTTGACAGATTTTGGCTCGGGTATACTTCCGTTTTTCCGGTTTCGCATTGTCTCGCACACGGTCGAGCGCTCGGCCTTTCGAAGTATACCCTTTCGACCGCGATCGAATCTGGACGCGATCCATGCATGCGCACTACGACTGTTTTGTGATACTCTTTTAGAGGACTATCCTCGTGTTGGGAAAATCTGGGCCACATGTGGACTGTTCTGATGAAGTCATTTCCATCACTCATATTGTGCACGTCCAATTAGCAACGCGAACAAGCAAAGTATACTTTGGCCTTAAGATTCACCCTATAATGCAAAGCTTATCCCTGTTGACCAATTTACACTAAAATACATACAAAGCAAAATCCATCTCTATTCACTCGCTCCAGATATTGTGTTCAGTGCAACTCATGATTCAGTGCAAGACTTTATTTGGCCATTCACACACGCATAAATGCTTAATGACACACGTTCACACATAATAATCTGAAAAACCGACCCGTGAAATACACAAAACCGTGTCCTCACGTAAGAGGCATCCGTTGTTGTGATGGGGGTAGATTTCAAGATCTGCAGCTCGAAATGAGGCTGCAAGTTTGTCTAAAAGTTTTCATTCGTGCCACGTAACACCATCATGTCAAGACGGGATTGTGTAACGGTTCCAGACAGGATCAGTTTCCAAAGCATCAGTGGTTTTGGAGCTGTACAAACTTTTAAAACGTAATCTAAATAGCAGCGCTAGGAATTCATTGGCAAACAAAAAAAAGACAAGGCGGCCTCTGATGAGTCAATAGTGGTTTCCCTAAACATTTGATAAAAATGGATTGAAGCACGAATGTCTTTTAAATGACTAAAGATCTGCAAAGTCTTCATAGACACTTTGACTGGTCTGAGGTGAGAACTACAATTTAAGTGATTAAAGGAATATTCCGGGTTCAATATAAATTAAGCTCAATCGGCAGCATTTGTAGCATAATATTGCTTACCACAAAAATGTATTTAGACTCGTCCATCCTTTTCTTTAAAAACAGCTAAAATCGAGGTTTGTTTTGTTTTTTAAGAAAAGGAGGGACGAATCAAAATGAATTTTTGTGGTAATCAACATTATACCCCAACTACTGTCGATTGAGCTTAACTTGTATTGAACCCAGAGTTTTCCTTTAAGGCCACGCCCACATTAATCCATTTAAGTTTGAAACCTTCCAAATGTTATCGTTTTCCAAAGTATGCGGTTATGGAGTGAGTTTCCGAAAGTCCCAGTTTTCAATAGAGAAAAATGCCACTCCAGTGAGGATGAGAGACCAAAACGTTGTAAAATAGTGCATTTTCAAACGAAAACGGATTAGTGTGGACATGGTCCAAGCGCAAGCACTCTAGAACTGTGTTTAAGTGTTCCGAAACCTCATTTGCGCCGTTCACCCAGTTCTGGATGCCCGCTGTTGGCTTGGCACGGGCTCTTGGGTAAAGCTCCATTGGTCTCGGGTAGACCGTCAATGCCCAGGTAACCTATCAGAATGTCTGCTCGTCTATGGGACAAACGGAGGATGTCTTCGGCCAGAAACAGGACAGAGGTGAAACGCACCTTATCGTGGTTGAACATGTCCTTTAGATACTGCACAATTTGTTGCTGTGGAGACAGAAAGGATTTAAACACATAAGCACTGACATTAATACATTCAGTGTTCAAAAGTTTATTAGAAAGTTGTTTATAGGTTGTGGCTTTCAAAACACTGCTCTGTTTGTTTGATCGTCCCAACCAACTCGACACAGCAACATTGGCTCAACCAATTGCGTGAGTTTGGGACGGGACAATCTGTAAATCCAACCAATGTCAAATGAGGTAAATGTTTGGGAAACATGTTTGAAAAGACTGCTTATTTTTTCAATTCCACACTTCACCTTCAACTCTTTTTATAACATTAACAGAATTTAAATAGAAGTTATTGAGACAAAGGATTTTTGCTTTTAGTTTTCAGCCCAGTCTGTCAACAATTTCTGGTTTCGGCCAAGAATTTTCCAGGAAGAAACTGCGAATCTCAGGCTGGGTTTATGATCTAATGGCAGACATCAGTGTGTCAGACATAAGATTAGCATGAGTTTATGGGCTGAACTGGATTACACTTCTTTCTGGATTACTGCGATCACTATCTCCCGCATAAAAGAGAAGTGAAAAGAGTACAAATAAATTATATTACTGTCATTATATTATGTCTCTCTTAACAACTGACTATCAACCGACAGCCTGAATGTCAATACAGTACAATACTGTACATTCTATATATATACTTTTTTCATATATATTTTAATTTTTATTGAATAATGTGTATCTATATAGTATCTATATAGTAAAAAACAAAAAAAAACAAAAAAAAAAAACAAAAAAACAAAAACAGCATATTGTATACTGTGCAATGTATGTTATTATTGTATATTGTTGAGTGTAATTGTGTATAACAGATGTTTAAATTGTGTTGTGTTAATTTGATGTTTTAAGTTGTGTAATTATGTATAACAGATGTTTAAATTGTGTTGTGTTAATTTGATGTTTTAAGTCGAGTTTAATTATGTATAACAGATGTTTAAATTGCGTTGTGTTAATTTGATGTTTATTGTAGATTGGCGTATGTCTCATCACTGTCACGACTGCTATGTTGATCGGAACTGCACCCAAGAATTTCACACACCATTGCACTTGTGTATATGGCTGTGTGACAATAAAGTGATTTGATTTGATTTGATTTGATATTCTATCTAGAAAGTTTACATATGTGCAGTCTTACCTTGAATATGGTGCACACCTCACTCAGGTGCTGTCTGGGGCCCAGAAACCCGAAAGCCAAAACTGGACTTACATGCTCAGAGATAGCATAAAAATGAGCAATAAAACCATCTGGAATCTGAGCAAACAACACAAAGAGCTGTGATTAGACAAAAAGGAGAATCCCAGTAGGAAACATTTTATTAATGGTGTTCATCCTTTCACTACACTTCCTGAACAACAAATCAGAATTACTTGCAATATAACAAAACTTTGGGCACTTTCATGTCCCAAGCAAATTAACTTTTTTTCTTTCTGTTATATGAAGGACACGTTAAAACGGACTTGGAGAATTTAACCAGGCCTTCTTAATTTATTTTTGGTAAATTGACTTTTATGTATAGATTTGACTGTTTTAGCCTTGTGCCAGATCCAGACTTTTAATAATAAACTATAAAAATCCATTATGAAAATAATATTTATTGCATGTCTAAAATATGATAATCTTAACAAAGTGTGAAATAAACATAAACAATTTCAATATTTATTTATAAAAAAAATAAATTAAAAAAAATTATCCCCTTTTCTCCCAATTTGGAATGCCCAATTCCCACTACTTACTAGGTCCTCGTGGTGGCGCGGTTACTCACCTCAATCCGGGTGGCGGAGGACAAGTCTCAGTTGCCTCCGCTTCTGAGACCGTCAATCCGCACATCTTATCAAGTGGCTCATTGTGCATGACACCGCGGAAACTCACAGCATGTGGAGGCTCATGCTACTCTCCGCGATCCACGCACAACTCACCACGCGCCCCAGTGAGAGCGAGAACCACTAATCGCAACCACAAGGAGGTTACCCCATGTGACTCTACCCTCCCTAGCAACCGGGCAAATTTGGTTGCTTAGGAGACCTGGCTGGAGTCACTCAGCACACCCTGGATTCGAACTCGCGACTCCAGGGGTGGTAGTCAGCGTCAATATTCGCTGAGCTACCCAGGCCCCCAATTTCAGATTAACAATTTTTTTTGACTGATTCTCATAAATTAACACAGAAAAACAAAACATACCCCATTTCTCCACGAACCCTTTGTGCTTCCCCATTCTTCTAAACGACCCCTCCTCAAAGGCCACCACCCTTCCCATCTCCGAGCACCACTCCTGAAAGGAGGGTGCTCCAGCTGACCTACAGCCCCTTAAAATTATCTGCCTGGCAATCATGACACTGGTTAAGACCCAACTCTTTATGTGTCTATTTTCAATGTCTATGACCACCAAATTGCCCAAAATACAGAGTCTGGGGCAAAATGATACCCAAGTGCCTAATACATCGCACACCATCCTCTGAACCTTCAACCAAAAATCCTGGATCTCAACAAACCCCCAAAAGACATGGGTTATGTCTTCATCCTCTGATTGGCACTGCCAGCAGGTCTTTAAGACCAAGCCTATACAATCTAGAGAGGGTCCAATAGAACCGATGCAGGCCCCCAATTTCAATATTTATTGTGTGAAAATGATTTATCAGTTAAAGAAAAATCAAGGTAAATATCACTTGTGAACAGAAATTTTTATTGGGCGTGATTTCCAATCAAGCTGCAATTTTGTCACATTATGCAAAAAGAAAATATAATTTCATTGGTATTTAGGACCCACAAAGTGTTACCTATGAAATTAACTTTAGCAAGACAAATAAGTCAGCTATTTTATTTCAAAATCGTAAAAAATGTCATTTCCATCTCAATTTGAGATGTGCTGGAAATGACACTGTGGTGGGAATTTATGACTTTCAGAAAGAAACAAAAAAAGACAAAGATAACTGATGCATCAACCCTCTACAGACATGTTGGAGAAAGGATAGCCACTGGTTAGTAAATTTAGTTTTTACTCGCCAGACTTTTGACGACATGTAAACGTAATGCAACTTAAAAAGATATTTAGCAAACCACTAATGTGCATCTTTACATATACGTATATAGTATTCTTATATATGACTCCATGTGCTACAGTATGTGAGAGAGTACATTTTATTTCATATTTTGCTTTTCATAATTTTAATAACATTTTAGCTATTCAAAAATTTACAAATTTCACATTCTAAATATGTATATGATGTTACGAAATTGCATTTCTTTTCTTTTTTTATCCCCTTTTCTCCCCAATTTGGAATGCCCAATTCCCACTACTTAGTAGGTCCTCGTGGTGGCGCGGTTACTCACCTCAATCCGGGTGGCAGAGGACAAGTCTCAGTTGCCTCAGCTTCTGAGACCTTCAATCTGCGCATCTTATCATGTGACTCATTGTGCATGACACCGCGGAAACTCACAGCATGTGGAGACTCATGTTACTCTCCACGATCCACGCACAACTTACCACACGCCCCATTGAGAGCGAAAACCGCTAATCACGACCATGAGGAGGTTACTCCATGTGACTCTACCCTCCCTAGCAACCGGGACAATTTGGTTGCTCAGGAGACCTGGCTGGAGTCATTCAGCACGCCCTGGATTCGAACTCGCGACTCCAGAGGTGGTAGTCAGTGTATGATTTCCACTTTAAATATTTATAGATTTACACATTTATTACACTTACTACATTTTGTTACATGTTTTTTTCCCAGATTCACAAGTATTTAGATGTTTAAAATGGTACTGTCTCTTTAAGAGAACCTGCAGCTCCGCGAGCAAGTGTTTATTGTTAAATGAGCGCAGCGCACATTAACGAGAAATAAGTTGTACAGTTGTTTTACGTCATCCGTGCAATGTATGACTAGAACTAATGTTTCATTTGACTTTTTGTCTAACAACTGACTGTAAGCAACAGAAAGGATATTAAAAGAGACCAAATGAAGAGTGTTTGGATATCTTCTATGGACACACATTATATGGAACAAAAAGTCAAAGCAAACTTGTATTGACTTGCATGTACAAATATTTATTGTCCAAGTTCTCAAATTCAAATCTATATGCTCTCGAGTTTTGTAATGCTTTTTTACCTTCCAACAGACATTCAACAGGTGTGTAACACTGGTCTGTTGCCATACTGTAAAACGGAGAATGTTGTGAAAGCAATTCGTGGAAAAGTTGACGTGGTTAAATGCAATGTAAATGTAACTATGCCATATCACAGTTCAACTAAAGCAATGGTGACACCGCGATCATGATACCTCAGGACCCACTGCAGTCAAATAGGGACAATTACCTTCATGAAACAGCATGCACTGAAAGGATTTCGATGCCTCTTCGTTGAAATCTGAATATTTACTCACCAGTGGCTAATAACAGACATTACTTGCATAGCACGAAATTTAATGGCATATGCAAGTGATTTACTCTCAGTGCAGAGGGCTGTGCAAGTACATACACTGTTGGATATTGTTAGTAGACATATTAAATAGACTAATGACAGTGTGAAAACGTTTTAACGGGATTTTACTGTCTAGAAACTCCCAAGGATAAAAATGACCAAAGTTGAAGAAACGCCCATGAACGCATGTTCTGATTGGTGATAATTTAGCATTTCTGTGCGTGTTCAAATTGTAGCTATAATTCCATGTTTTGTTGTTAATTAATTAATAATTATTTTATTTATCACACATTACACACTTGCACATATACAGTGAAATTCTTTTTTTCACATATCCCAGCTAAGCTGGGGTCAGAGTGCAGGGTCAGCCATGATACAGCACCCCTGGAGCAGACAGGGTCAAGGGCCTTGCTCAAGGGCCCAACAGTGGCATCTTGACAGTACTGGGGCTTGAACCCCCGACCTTCTGATCAGTAACCCAGAGCCTTAACCACTGAGCCACCACTGCCCCACTGTTCACACTCACCATTAGTAGTCTCCTCTTGGCTTTCAGTACAGACCAACAGGCTGTAGCCAATGCCTGAGAAAGAGAGAGACAGAACAGATATAAAAAAGGTCAGAAAAAACGATGGCACAAGAATTATCAACATTTATAGTTAGGCTTTATTATTGATATGCACTCGAATCCCAGTTGCCTCCGCGTCTGAGACAGTCAACCCGCGCATCTTATCACATGGCTTGTTGAGCGCGTTGCCACAGAGACATAGCGTGTGTGGAGGCTTCACGCTATCCACCGTGGCAACCACGCTCAATTCACCATGCGCCCCACCGAGAACAAACCACATTATAGCGACCACGAGGAGGTTACCTCATGTGACTCTACCCTCCCTATCAACCGGGCCAATTTGGTTGCTTAGGAGACCTGGCTGGAGTCACTCAGCACGCCCTGGGATTCGAACTAGCGAACTAGTGAACTCCAGGAGTGGTAGCCAGCGTATTTTACCACTGAGCTACCCAGGCCCCCATTGATATGCACTAAGAACTCTCTTCTTTTCAAGGACCATTCTTGACTGTATAGGGTTCTTCATTTGCTATATAGTTCTTTGGAAATTAAAAAAAGTTATTGTTCTGTCATTATAGGTTCTTCTGGTCAGTGTACTGGATTCTGGGTTATTTAAACACCAGCACCTAGTTTGTATTCTAAAGAACTAGCAAACAAAAAGTTCTCTGTGGCTTCTTCTATGACATCATCAATAAAACTCTTTTTGGTTATAAAGCGAACTGAGCTCTAGTGTTGGTGTACCGTCTCTTTAAAGCTGTCGGAGAGCCATCGGTTCCGCAAAACGGCGACCACAGAGGACGGAGGACTTTCCAGGTCTTCAAATGCATCCATCAGGATGAAGTCCAGCACAATGTCAAAGAAGTTCATAGAGACCACCTAGAACAGAACAACTTAAATTAAAACATTGAAACATTAAAACATTAAAAATTAAAGAATTCCATGGAAAAAAGAAAGTCATATGGGTTTGTAACAACATATCAGAATATTTGTTATTTTTGGGGTGAACTGACTGACAGACAGATGGACAGATAAGACACACCCCTCGCCCCTCCAGTTCCATCTTGGTGACTGGCCACGTTTCTTCTCTCTGGGTGTACCGCAACATGTCTTCATAACTCTCCAAAAATGCCTTCGGACTCTAAACACACATGAAATCAAAACTGACTCTGTTTGTTTTCTTAATATATGTTCCTGGTCTTATTGTGCACGATTCGTCAGCGCACATTATTCTAAAAAAATAATGTTTGTTTCCACCTTGTTAGCTTTGGCCATGAGTCCAGAGATCATCCGTTTCCCGGATTCCATGAAGAACATTCTGTGTGTCTCATCCAACAACAGCACCTATAAAAACACACAAACACAGCTCAGCAACAGCGCTGTTCCCATGTGTATATCTGTGTGCAATGATGTGTGAGAGTGAGCTGACCTGGAAGGCCTGTCGAACACAGTGTAGTTTGGCCAGGAAGTCCTGATCGCTGTAACACTCCAAGAGCTCTGTCCTGAAGAGGAAAAATAAAGTCACTGGAGTATGTTATGAAGTTCAAATCAAATGTGTTCCCATCTAGTGTCGTTGCCTGAGCCACAGCGGAAGTCCTCAAATCCCACAGGAGAATGTGTTAAATAATCACTGTGCTGTGGAACACTTGGTCCCATCTCATACTAGAATCAGAGTTAAAGTAGTGAAGTTAGGTTTCAGAATACAATATGTAAAGTTTCAGGTGTTAGTATGCAGTGTTATGGTGTTAGAGTGCAGTGTGTAGGGTATCATTTATGTGTGTGATTAGTGTATCATTATGCAGTATGCGTAGATTTTAAGGAATTAGAATGCAGTTTTTGTAAACAGTCTGCATTGTCTATGGTGTCTACAGTGTGTAGGTTTAATGTGTTAGTATGCAATGTGTGGTATTTAGGGTGTCAGTTTACAGTGCATAGGTTTAGTGTTTCAGTTTGCATTGTGTAGTATTTAGGGTGTCAGTATACAGTGTGTAGATTTAGTGTTTTAGTATGCATTGTGTAGCATTTAGGGTGTCAGTAAACAGTGTGCAGGTTTAGTGTGTCAGTACGCATTGTGTATTATTTAGGTGTTAGTATGCAGTGTGTAGATTTAGTGTGTTAGTATGCATTGTGTAGTATTTAGGGTGTCAGTATACAGTGTGTAGATTTAGTGTGTTAGTAAGCATTGTGTAGTATTTAGGTGTTAGTATGCAGTGTGTAGGTTTAGTGTGTCAGTATGCATTGTGTAGTATTTAGGGTATCAGTATACAGTGTATGGATTTAGTGTGTTAGTATGCACTGTGTAGTATTTAGGGTGTCAGTATCCAGTGTGTAGGTTTAGTGTGTCAGTATCCAGTGTGTAGATTTAGTGTGTCAGTATGCATTGTGTAGAATTTAGGATGTCAGTATACAGTGTGTAGGTTTAGTGTGTCAGTATGCATTGTGTAGTATTTAGGGTGTCAGTATACAGTGTGTAGATTTAGTGTGTTAGTAAGCATTGTGTAGTATTTAGGGTATCAGTATACAATGTGTAGATTTAGTGTGTTAGTATGCATTGTGTAGTATTTAGGGTGTTAGTATGCAGTGTGTAGATTTAGTGTGTTAGTATGCATTGTGTGGTATTTAGGGTGTCAGTATACAGTGTGCAGGTTTAGTGTGTCAGTACGCATTGTGTATTATTTAGGTGTTAGTATGCAGTGTGTAGATTTAGTGTGTTAGTATGCATTGTGTAGTATTTAAGGTGTCAGTATACAGTGTGTAGATTTAGTGTTTTAGTATGCATTGTGTAGTATTTAGGGTGTCAGTATACAGTGTGTAGATTTAGTGTTTTAGTATGCATTGTGTAGTATTTAGGGTGTCGGTATACAGTGTGCAGGTTTAGTGTGTCAGTATCCAGTGTGTAAATTTAGTGTGTCAGTATGCATTGTGTAGTATTTAGGGTGTCAGTATACAGTGTGCAGGTTTAGTGTGTCAGTACGCATTGTGTAGGATTTAGGGTGTCAGTATACAGTGTATGGATTTAGGGTGTCAGTATACAGTGTGTAGATTTAGTGTGTCAGTACGCATTGTGTGGTATTTAGGGTGTCAGTATACAGTGTGCAGATTTAGTGTGTCAGTACGCATTGTGTAGGATTTAGGGTGTCAGTATACAGTGTATGGAT
Organism: Myxocyprinus asiaticus; assembly: GCF_019703515.2. NCBI lineage: Eukaryota > Metazoa > Chordata > Actinopteri > Cypriniformes > Catostomidae > Myxocyprinus > Myxocyprinus asiaticus. The sequence goes on along the minus strand of NC_059381.1, from coordinate 3,541,881 downwards.
TTAGGGTGTCAGTATACAGTGTGTAGATTTAGTGTGTCAGTACGCATTGTGTAGGATTTAGGGTGTCAGTATACAGTGTATGGATTTAGGGTGTCAGTATACAGTGTGTAGATTTAGTGTGTCAGTACGCATTGTGTAGGATTTAGGGTGTCAGTATACAGTGTATGGATTTAGGGTGTCAGTATACAGTGTGTAGATTTAGTGTGTCAGTACGCATTGTGTGGTATTTAGGGTGTCAGTATACAGTGTGCGGGTTTAGTGTGTTAATATGAATTGTGTAGTATTTAGGGTGTCAGTATACAGTGTGTAGGTTTAGTGTGTCAGTACGCATTGTGTAGTATTTAGGGTGTCAGTATACAGTGTATGGATTTAGTGTGTCAGTATGCATTGTGTAGGTTTAGTGTGTCAGTACGCATTGTGTAGGATTTAGGGTGTCAGTATACAGTGTATGGATTTAGTGTGTCAGTACGCATTGTGTAGTATTTAGGGTGTCAGTATACAGTGTGCGGGTTTAGTGTGTTAATATGAATTGTGTAGTATTTAGGGTGTCAGTAAACATTGTGTAGATTTAGTGTGTCAGTATGCATTGTGTAGCATTTAGGATGTCAGTATACAGTGTGCAGGTTTAGTGTGTTAGTATGCACTGTGTGGTATTTAGGGTGTCAGTATACAGTGTGCGGGTTTAGTGTGTTATATGAATTGTGTAGTATTTAGGGTGTCAGTAAACATTGTATAGATTTAGTGTGTTAGTATGCATTGTGTAGTATTTAGGGTGTCAGTATACAGTGTGTAGATTTAGTGTGTCAGTATGCATTGTGTAGTATTTAGGGTGTCAGTATACAGTGTGCAGATTTAGTGTGTTAGTATGCATTGTGTGGTATTTAGGGTGTCAGTATACAGTGTGCAGATTTAGTGTGTTAGTATGCATTGTGTGGTATTTAGGGTGTCAGTATACAGTGTGCAGGTTTAGTGTGTCAGTACGCATTGTGTGGTATTTAGGGTGTCAGTATACAGTGTGCAGGTTTAGTGTGTCAGTATGCATTGTGTAGTATTTAGGGTGTCAGTATACAGTGTGTAGATTTAGTGTGTCAGTATGCATTGTGTAGTATTTAGGGTGTCAGTATACAGTGTGTAGATTTAGTGTGTCAGTATGCATTGTGTAGTATTTAGGGTGTCAGTATACAGTGTGCAGGTTTAGTGTGTCAGTACGCATTGTGTAGTATTTAGGGTGTCAGTATACAGTGTGCAGGTTTAGTGTGTCAGTACGCATTGTGTGGTATTTAGGGTGTCAGTATACAGTGTGCAGGTTTAGTGTGTCAGTATGCATTGTGTAGTATTTAGGGTGTCAGTATACAGTGTGTAGATTTAGTGTGTCAGTATGCATTGTGTAGTATTTAGTGTGTCAGTATGCATTGTGTAGTATTTAGGGTGTCAGTATACAGTGTGCAGGTTTAGTGTGTCAGTATGCATTGTGTAGCATTTAGGATGTCAGTATACAGTGTGCAGGTTTAGTGTGTTAGTATGCATTGTGTGGTATTTAGGGTGTCAGTATACAGTGTGAAGGTTTAGTGAGTTTTGTGTTGGATTTGTGTGTCAGTATACAGTTTATCAAATGTTATTATGCTGTGTGTTGGGTTCAGGGTGTTAGTAGTAGACAGTGTGTAGGGTTTATAGTAATAAAATTATACAAGTATAAAATTATTGTCTTTAGGCCCCCAATGAGCAAGCCTAAGGCAATTGTAGGGGCCAGGGCTTAGCGTATTGGAATGAAAAACGTAGTATGCACTACCTCACGGATCTGCAGGTCACGCCTCCATCTCGAACTAAACTCAGAGCCTCTTCATACAGAGCTGCAGGCTTCAGCTGATGAAACGTGTCATCTAGAGAAAACGTCTCAAACATCTGCAGACACAAAGAGAAAAGTGACATTTACCAACATTTAGAGTCTCAAGTGACCAGACATGAAAATACATGAGTGTGTCCTGACCTCAGCTGCAGAGAAGAACGAGTCGTCTGACATGACTGTCGTAGCATCATCATCTTGGATTGGATGAGAGCTTCCCAGTTTGGGCAGAAACAACATCCCTTCACTCTCTGCAAACACACAAACACACACTCAGAAATGCTACAAACATCACACATATAGAATAAACCTGTGATTGTGTGTTTGTGTTACCCAGTTCAGCGAGCAGACTGTCAGGTGGTATGGTGCTGCCGAAGTCTTCCTGCAGATGATACGCTCGGTGCAGAAGAGTTTCCAGCTTCTCTGCAAACTGATGATTCCGCAGTTCAGGCTGCAATAAGTAAAATAGAAGTAAAATAAACAGAATTAGCTTTTGTTTTAAATTTTATTTGTATTATGAATTATGTTTTATTTAATTATGAATTAATTCTGAATTATTTTTATTTTATTAAAGTTAAATTAAACAGTTCATGCTGTAACAATCACAGCTGTAGAAATTAAATTAAGTAAATTAATATTGACAATATATAAAACATTTAAATGTAAGTATATTAATAAAATCAATACAATTAATACATTTATATTTATTAATAAGATTAACAAAATTGTATTTACATTTTTATTTTAAGTTAAATAAAATTAAATGGCTCAGGCTGTAAAAATCACAGTTGAAGAAATCAAATTAAGCAAATATTAAATATCAAATATCAAATATTATAAATAATTTAAATTTAAGTAAATAAGTAAAATAAATTAGATTAATAAATCAACAAGTATTAATAAGATTAACAAAATTGTATTTACATTTTTATTTAAAATTAAATTAAATTAAATTAATAAATTCATATTTATTAAGATTAATCACATTTTATTTGCTTTTTTATTTTAAATTAAATTAAATTAAATTAAATAAAACAGCTCCGGCTGTAACAATCACAGTTGAAGAAATCACATTAAGTAAATTCATATTTACTAATATATAAAATATTTAAATTTCTGTACATTAATTAATGAAATAAATAAGATTAATAATTTAACATGTATTAATAAGATTAACAACATTTTATTTACATTTTTATTTAAAATTAAATAAAATTAATGGATTCAATGAGATTAATAAATTAATATTTATTAATAAGATTAATTTTATTTGCATTTTTATTTTAAATTAAATGTAACAGTTAAGGCTGTAACAATCATAGTTAAAGAAATTAAATTACGTAAATTAATATTTAATTAATATATAAATCATTTAAATGTAAGTAAATTAATAAAATCAATAAAATTAATAAATGCATATTTATGCATAAGATTAACAAAATTGTATTTGCATTTTTATTTAAAATTAAATTAAATTGTACATGACATCAGCATTTATAAAGAGCACAGCAGCTTGATATTAATAAGTAAGTGATATTTACCGAATGACGCTCTACAAGTTCCGACCCTTGTGGGACAAGACTGTTAGAGGCACCAGAGTAAGATCTGTGTCTGATGTTTAACGCCTGTTCCCACTTATGAAGAGCTTCCTCAAACAGCTCCATACCTGCAGAAGCAAAAGACAAAAACATACCAATCAGCGGCAAATAACTCTATGTCTATGGCTGTGTTCTGATTGCAACATTAGTGTACCGCTAGTACTGTATACTACCTACTATTAAAAAAAGCACTATGCAATAATAAACATTTCAAACAGTAATATACATTATATAAACTACATTACCCATGATATAGAGGTTCTCTGCATTAGCATCCTCCATAACTCCTGGCTCTTCGGCTACTGGCTCCGCCTCCCACGGCATCCCAGTGTTCACTGATTGGTTTGGAGAGGAAGGGACTCGCATCTAAGACACAGTCAATAAAAATTGATGTTAGTTTGCCGTTTAACAGAAGTTTGGTGACAAATACTAAATAGTATGACAGAATGTTTAAGCATGTGATTTTCATACAGAGGCGATACTGTGTGAAGAGCTGGAGTGTTTGCTGGGCGCGAGAGACGAAACGCCACTCAGTGTGTCATTACTGCGAATGCTGGGACTCGGCATCTGCCGCCCTGGAACGGGACCTAAAACAAACAAACTTTAATAAGAAAACGAAAGCACAACGATCCATTACAAATGCCCTCCACCAACCATACTTTTTATAAAGATATTTTAAAGAGCCATATCATGAAAAACAAGACAACTTTTTGCCTTTTTGAATTAAAAATGTAATTTGAAGTACCATGATGACATCCTCTTAACATTCACAAGGAAAAGCTCCCTCTACGGTTCACCCAGACCATTTATTGAAACTAAACTGCAAAAATGACATGTTTAGAAACCACACCCGTAAGCTTATTAACATATGACCGCCCACTTATACATATTAACACCTATTCAGTTTAATCAGCAACTGGGAGTAGGGGCTGCGCATTAATACAGATTTCCCGATTCGATTTCGATTCACAAGCTCTCCATTCGATTTAGATTCATTTGGGTATATTTCAGTTAAAATGTCAATTTTGCTTGCATATGAATAACTTCTCTCTCAGCTAATGGTGTTAATTATACAGGGGACCTTCTAACTCATTTTGGTCACATGTTCGCTTTTAAAAAAGTGCAAATCTTTGTATTCCATCAAAAAAAGTCTCTTTAAAAATGGCGGCAGTTCAGCAAGTTCAGTGTTTCAGTTGAGCGCGTATTAACGAGAGAGCGTGGCTTCTTTAGTGCATCTGTGCAATGTGTTGATAGAATTAAATGTTTCTTTTGTTGTTTTTGATCAACAACTGACTGTAAAGAACAGAAAGGGTATTAAAAGACACATTATTAAATGACAAATGGATCACATGGATCTCGTTTTTGGACACACATTACACGGAACGTGCAGTGAGAGTTCAAGGAGTTTTAAAGGTGCAGTATCAAAAATAGCCTGTTTAATTCTGAGGGTCAGAGAGAGGGTGCAAAATGGTCCTGAAGAACTAAGTCAAAAAATAAATAAAGAAAACGCTACAAAATTGTACATATGCACAGTAAAAGTGAATATCCTGGGCTGTGTTCTGGAGAAGACTTCTTTTTAATACGTCAACAAAATTAAGCAGCTTAAATTGCTTTTCTCACCTCTATTAAGCGAAGTTGGTCTGCTGGTTCGAATCAGTTGTTCTGGAATTCCTACAGGTTTCTGCGTTTCTTTTCCAACCACCTGTTTCCTCTTCCTCCCCCGCCTCTTTAACTGATGTGCGGTCAGCGCCAGAGCAACGCTGCCCAGCGCCGTGGCAAACAACACCTTTTTCAGACTGGGACTCAACTTCAGCTGAGAGAATATAGACTGAGAGAGAGAGAGACAGGAAAGACCAATGGAAAGAAACCAAGGAAATCAAGAAAAAGATGGAATGGAGAATGAGCGATGTCAATACGGAAGATGGGAAAGATCTTGTGAACAGTGAGGTATCAGTTATTATTTTGCTGTTTTCAATCTCTGTTCATTCGCAAAAACAAAAGATTTAAAAATGTCCTAGTCAACAGTGGTCGGGGCCTGGTTGCTAGGGAGGGTAGAGTCACATGGGGTAACCTCCTCGTGGTCGCTATAATGTGGTCCGTTCTCAGTGGGGTGTGTGGTGAGTTGTGCGTGAATGCCGCGGAGAATAGCGAAGCCTCCATGCGCGCTATGTCTCTGTGGTAACGCACTCAACAAGCCACATGATCAGATGCGCGGATTGATGGTCTCAGATGCGGAGGCAACTGAGATTCGTCCTCTACCACCCGGATTGAGGCGAGTCACTACACCACCACGAGGACTTAGAGCACATTGGGAATTGGGCATTCCAAATTGGGAGAAAAAGGGGAGAAAATCCTAGTCATGGTTGTCATTAACAATATGGAATAAACTTAATTTGTATTACAAATCAGATTAATGATGATATAATAATGCTGTTTAATTTGGAGGGCCAAATCACTCAAAATTAAATCATAAAATAAATATTGAAATAAATCATTAAATCCATAATGGATTAATAAATAAAAAAAACTATAAATTCATTCATTATTAAATAAATAAATAAATAAATATCCCTTGTATTTAATTTCAGAACTATTTTGCATGATTTTCTTTTTTATCATTATCTTATGGAGAACCAAACTACTAAAAATTTAATAATTAAATAAATGTTTAAATAATTAATGAATGAGAAACAAAAACTATAAAATCATTAAATTAATCATGAAATATCTAAATAAATAAATAAATATCCCTTGTATTTAATTTCAGAACTATTTTGCATGATTTTTTTATTTTAACATTATCTTTGGGTTGATTATTATGGAGGGCCAAACTACTAAAAATTAAATCATTCAATAAATGTTGAAATAAATAATTTAATACATAACTGTATTAATGTATTTATAAAAAAAAAAAAAACTATAAAATAATTTAATTAATCATTAAATATTAAATCAGTCAGTAAATGCCCCTTGTATTTCATTTTAGCACTAGTTTGATTGATTTTTTATTTTAACATTATCTTTGGGTTGATTACACTAAAAAATAAATCATTAAATAAATGTTTAAAAATAATAATTTAATACATAATAATAAAAAAAATTTTTAACTATAAAATCATTAATTTAATCATTAAATCACTAAATAAATCAATAAATGTAAACCTGAAAATTAAATGACACAAAGCTCAAACTTAAATGAAAAAAAAAAAAAAAAAAACTGGAAAGATAATGTTACAATGAAAATAGATGCAAACTAGTGCTAAAATGAAATACATAAGGGACATTTATTGATTTATTAAGTGAATAAATTATTGATTAAATTATTTTATATTTATTAAAATTACTTCATTATGTATTTAACAGTTTATTTAGGCTAAATATTTAATTATTTAATTTTGAGTAATTTGGCCCTCCATAGTTTAGTAATATTTATACTTAAAAATGTTTCAGCATAGTGTGATCTCTAAATGAAATGTATTTTATTTAATTAGTTTGCAATTAATTTTCAGAGCAAAACTCAAAGGTGAAAATATTCTTACAGCACTTTCCTACACAGAAGATAAAATATTCTGAAGATTAGTGTAAAATAGAAAGTGAGAAGATAAATATTGCTTAATTTGAACACAATCTTCATTTTATGGTTCTACTTGAAATACGGACAATTTGAGACAGACCGATAGGTGTCAGTAAAAAGACTATGGCCTCTGTTGTATTGCCCAGCTAAACAAACAAACAAAAATTATTTTCTGCACCTTTAAGTGTAAGTACAGTTGTATTACACTGTGCATGTACATGCAATAAGAACGTACGCATATAGAGGCATGTGCAGGTGTGCTCACCTGTCCAAAGGTGGAATAGAGGAAGACAGGTATCTCAGCTACTGTCATGGCTAAGGCCTGCATGATGGACATGCTCTCAGCTCTACTGAATGACATCTCAGCTCCAGCCCCTCCCACCTACAGACACTTTCACATCCAAATCCCCCCAAACTGATCCGGGAACAGCAAAAGATGGCCAGGAACTCAGTTCTGCCCTCTAGTCTGGTCTTGACACTGACTGCAGATCAGCAGCATTCATCCACATACAGAGCTTTGCATTCCACGTTGCTGCGTCACTGCATTCTTCATTATTGTTGCCTTAGAGACCAGAACACAGTCCATATCTTAAACACAGTTCAAATTAGAAGTTTTGCATACACAAACAGACTGAATTATTCCATGTTCCACCACATATGAAACTATGTCAACAATGGCATAAAAAACATCATAAGTAGACTCACACACATATTTACAGGCAACAAAAAGCTTGATTTGACTTATAAATAGCTTTCAATTTGTTTCTACATAGAGTAAATCTCACAAAACTTGTCAAGAATACATCTGACTCATTTGAATCTCAAAATCAAAAGACAGAAATAGGAAAGTACATTTTGCTTCCAGCAAGTGGAGCCTATTTTAAGAGTTTGCATTCAAGGCTATTTTTAAAACTGGATTACATTAATGAGAATCACCACTGAGAATCAAAAGTAAAACATCCAGAAACATTACAGTAATGGGAATTTAATGGAAATTATTTCCATTTTAAGTGAAAATAATGTAACACAAATCATTTCGAGCCTCATGGCCTTTTCTTTGTCAAATATTTTTGACTGTGACCTTTGACCTGGACATGTTTTCAATTTAAATGTTGCTTTCAAAATGATCTGAGGTGATGCAAAACAGATAGTCAAATGGTCAAAATTGCTTCAAAACAGATCACTACATGCACTAAATTACAGAAGCATCTAAAAGCAAGTCAAACAACAAAATCCACCCAAAACACACACACCTTCACATGTCATGCTATAATTTGACAGCAAAATCAAATAAGCTATAATTCGAATTCAACTGCTAATATAGTGGAAAAGATCTGTGGTTCATCAGGAGTATGTTCTGTCAAAAATATAAACCTCCATAATGAGAATTTTCTATTATAAATGTATATGACCACTAACACTGTAACTGCACCAAACATGACTATCACAAGTCACTGCAAGTTAGAATGAACACAAAGATACCCGTCCTGTTACAAACATTACTGCTGAGCACAACCTGTTTATTATTTGTATTTATACTAATCCATCTCTGTATGTCCATGTACTTAGACAAAGCAGAACATTAGCTTAGCTAAACACACACAACAGCCTCGTTTAAGACAGTTTCCTCTCAAATACACATTTATGCATGCTTAAAATGAAGATAAGATCGGGAACTTAAAAGCAGCTTTAATCGCTCTAGTAAAGGAGAAATATTTCAAAAACAGCACACACTCACTTTCTCTCGGTTTGGAAGGACATTTCCATTCCGCGTTGCTCACTCTAACCTGTGATTTCCTGGTGGGCGGGGCGGAGATTTGAGCGACAGTGACAAAACCCTATAGCTGCATCAGATGGCTGGAAAAGAACCAATAAGGTGAGAAAAGGGAGGGGCGCTACGCGTTGATTATCCAATGACATCAACAGTCGCGACTTGACTTTTGCCTCTCGTGTTGACTGCTGTACGCATCTGCATTGAGGACATTATTGTTGTAATAATAATAATAATAATAATAATAATAATAAATAATTGTAATAATAATAAAAAAATGTAATTATGAAAACGTGTAAATATTACAACAATATTCCTATACTGTGCATATAATACTAAGCAATGCAATACATTAATAACTCAAACAACACAATTAAGGGTATATTTTTTAGGTTTTTAATGATGTCTTTATTGTCTGCTTTTGTACGTCGTCTTTTGATAAAAGGGTCTGCTAAATGACTAAATCTGAATTCAAATGTAAATGTCCTGAAAAAAAAAAAGGAAATTTACGTCTGATTGCATGATAAAACTGTTGATGTTTATTTTTTATTTTTCAAATTTGTAATCTTTTACTCAGATTATTTTCCTTGCTTTCCAAAAAAAGAGTGTGAAAGTAGGTACAGAGGGATTTTATTTTGTTTTGTTTTATTTTATTTTATTTTTATTTATTTTATGTTATATTATGTTATTTGATTTGATTTTATTTATTTTTCTATTCTTATTCTTATTCTTATTTTTATTTCATTTATTTATTTTATTTATTTATTTTATTGTTTGTTTTATTTTTTAATTTAATTTCATTTAATTTCATTTAATTTTATTTATTTTTATTTTTATATATAACTTATTTATTTATTTATTTATCTATGTATTAATTTATTGCTTGTTTGTCTGTTTGTTTGTTCTATTTGTATTTATTTTATGTCATTTTATTTTATTTTATTTTATTTTTTTATTTTTTTTATTCTTAGTCTTATTATTATTTTTATTTATTTATGTTTGTTTGTTTGTTTTATTTTTAATTTCATTTCATTTTATTTCATTTATTTATTTATTTATTATTTATTATTTATTTATATATTGTTTGTTTGTTTTATTTTTAATTTCATTTAATAAAAAAATTATTTTGTTCATCCCATTTCTCTTCATTTTATTTTATTTTATTTGTATATTTATTTATTTATTGTTTGTTTGTTTTATTTTTAATTTAATTTAATTTAATTTAATTGTTTTATTTTGTTCATCCCAATTCTCTTCATTTCATTTTACTTTATTTAAATATATTTTTTATGTATTTACAGTTTTTTGTTTGTTTGTTTGTTTGTTTGTTTTATTTTTTATTTGATTTGATTTTTTTATTTTGTTCATCCCAATTCTCTCCCCGGCCAACCACTGGGCCGGAACCAAAGTCCAAACTGTGTTTCCGTGTCGGAACGTAAATATCAGCGTGCTGAGCGAAAATGTGAGAAGGCTAATTTGACAGCTAATTATATCGTATAAATTATATTGTATTATTACCTAATGTTTAACTGGTTTGCATATACTATTATATAACTACAGTTACTGTAAATCCAGCACATAAAATCATTATATAAACGGCTGTAGTGATGTCACGATTTGTTTGTTTTCGTTCCGCTGGAAGTGTATTAGGGTGTCAGTTGGTTTATGACTGCAGTCAAAGTAGTATTGCAGTAATATTTTACAATCAGCAGATATCAATAAAAGGCTGTTGATGGATATATAAAATTATTACTTTAGTGACAACATCTTCAGAATGTATTTGCCCACTGTTATTGAATGATTGCTGAATTAGAGGAATTAACATGAGAGATGTGTTATTTCCCCAGGACAATGAATGTGTCCTCCCCAGCAGAACACTTGGGTTGGATCTTCAGCCTCAATAGGACATGATGTCCCTGGTATTGTGCTTTATGTCCCATGTAATGACATGCGTGGGGGGTTTGGCTTGGGAATGTGTCACAAAATCCTTTATTACTGGTTCTGAATTCATCTCTCTTTCTCTCTTTACATGTCAATCATCCCTAAGAGGTTCCACTGGGTCTGCCTCCTCCTCCTATCTCTCTGTCTGTTACTATGGTACAGTCATGTGACGAGGTCTTGGGTGTCCATGAAAGTGGGTCTTCGTGGTTACGTGAGGGTTCTTCCAAACAGTCGTTCAAGTTCATATGCAAGTTACACTCTTTGACTCTGTGTACAATTCAGTTTGAATGGCCAAAAATATGTGGACACCCTCTTTCTAATTAACAGATTTCAGTTACACCCTACCAACAGGTGGGAACGCCATTGAAATAAATGCTCAACAGTTGTCCACATTTGTTTGGCCATGTAGTGTATATTCAGTTTCTAGATTATTCTTACACTCTGTATCCTCCCGTAGTTCCTGGACTTCCACTGTGGCCGCTGTGCCGTTGTGTCCAGTTCTGGCCAGATGCTGGCCAGTGGGCAGGGTCAAGAGATTGACAAACAGGAATGTGTGATCCGTATGAACGTGGCGCCCACAGTGGGATACGAGGCTGATGTCGGAAACATGACGAGTTTGCGTGTCATCTCCCACACCAGCGTGCCACACCTGGTACGGCAGCAGGGATATTTTTTCGGGCGAGAGGCGGACACCCGATACGTTGTGTGGGGTCCTGAGAAAAACATGAGGCAGGATGGAAAGGGGAAAATTTTTAATGCTCTGGTGAAGCTGGCTAGGAAGTACCCGCAAACACACATCTACACCGTCACCAGAGAGAAGATTCAGTACTGTGACGCTGTGTTTCAAAACGAGACGGGGAAGAACAGGTACACGACAAGACGTCTTTTATCATTCCAGTCTTGCTGTATTTTCTTTATTTTTTATGTTTTGTGCAGTCAAACAAACATATTTTATATTTAAATCTCTGTGTACCATTATATTATAAAATGACAATATCTTTCTCTCTCAGGATGCAATCAGGGGCGTTCCTCAGTACAGGGTTTTTTACTATGATTTTAGCTCTGGAGATGTGTGACAGCATTCTAGTTTATGGAATGATTGATGGCTCTTACTGCAGGTGAGTTAAATTGAGCTGAATGAAGGTCAGTTTCAGTCTTGAGTTCTAATCTTAAAAGGACAGTTCACCCAAAACTAAAAATTCTGTCATCATTTATTCACCCTCATGTTGTTCAAAACAAAGTCATACAGGTTAGTAATAACATTTTGGGTGAACTATCACTTTAAATTTGTAGATTTGTAACTAATAACGTAATCCCCTAACTTTGCAATCTCTGTTATGTCTTGGTTGTAGTCATGCCAACCACTCCTTTGTGCCATACCACTACTACGAGCCGTCACGCCTAGATGAGTGTCGTATGTACCGCGTTCATGAGCATGCAAAGAGGGGCGGCCATCGCTTCATCACAGAGAAAGTTATTTACAGCCGCTGGGCGTTGCAGGGGAAACTATGGTTTGTTTACCCATCCTGGTCACCACAACAACATCAAGATCAATAGTTAATACTAAATCAGGCTTTGTTGAGTTTGTTCAAAGTTAGGTAAATCTTGAGCAAGTTTAAAAATGCAATTTCCCCCTAAAGTATATGTTTATGTTGAGATAAAAAAAAAAAAACTCTCCCTTCCACTGTGGAGCTTTTAGTGTTGAAATTCTGCCACCAGTTTGGCCTTTAACTTGTGCTGCTCTGCCCAGTGTTTTATTTGGTAAAATTTTTTTATATATATATTTAAGTCTTAAACTTATTTCTGCATAATATTCATTATAATGAGCCTTTTTAATTTCAGTAATGCTTTATCATATTTGTGAATATCAAAGATTTAATTGTCAATCTGTTTTTGGATATTAATCTGAATTTAGAGCACTGCAAATGTGATGCTTTTATAAGAAACCACTAAACTGGCTGAACAGGTCTGTGCGAGAGAGTCTGAATCCGGAGTGCGAGAGACTCTGAATCCGGAGTGCGAGAGAGTCTGAATCCGGAGTGCGAGAGAGTCTGAATCCGGAGTGTGAGAGAGTCTGAATCCGGAGTGCGAGAGAGTCTGAATCCGGAGTGCGAGAGAGTCTGAATCCGGAGTGCGAGAGAGTCTGAATCCGGAGTGCGAGAGACTCTGAATCTGGAATGTGAAAGACTCTGACTCCGGAATGCGAGAGAGTCTGAATCCGGAATGTGAGAGACTCTGACTCCGGAGTGCGAGAGACTCTAAATTCAGAGTGCGAGAGACTCTGACTCCGGAGTGTGAGAGACTCTGACTCCGGAGTGCAAGAGAGCTCTGAATCTGGAGTGCGAGAGACTCTGAATTCGGAGTGTGAGAGTCCGAAAAGAATCAACAGAATTACTATTACTAGTATTTACAGATTGCTAAATATTCATGATGGCAGTCAAATGACAGTATACTACATTTACATTACATAATAACTCTAATATCATTCTTATGTAAAACTTAAAGAATGTGTCTTCTGTCTGTTGTCTTTCTCTCTTGAAACCAAGAGATTTTCACTGTTAATTTATAGCGATGAATATATATATGCAGAATCATAGCTGTATCAATGCATTTACACACTGATCTCCTTTAATCATCAGACTCAATGGACTACTTGTCAGAAACTCAGATAACAGTTAGTTAACTAAGTACATAGGATATTCCACTAGGATATACTTTATATCACATGTTGCAGATGTTGTACAATGATATCAATCTTACAATGATATCAATTTTTCTTGGTAAAAAAAAGTCTCACCATCTAACATGCAACACCTGTCACACATGGTGTCATAATATATTTGACTCCAAGATGTGCTTATAATCAACACTGTGATTTATTTGTATTTCCCTGCTGAATGATTGTTTTAAACACTTATTCTCATTAACGGAAGTATATCCAGGGATGAGCCAGCAATGCTTTTTAAACTGTTTTAATCACTCTTTTTAACTTTTTGTTTGTTTTCAGTTTGTGTGGTAGATAACTTGGTTGACTCATGAGTTTACTTATTATTAGCTGTTATGGTGGCTACAGGTACATCACGTCTGTGTGCATATATACTGAATGTGTGCAGAAATTACATTATTTCCACTATTTTTGCCACAAAAATGTAATGTTGATTCTACTGAAGAGTGTTATTTTTATATTTACTAACAGATTTTCACTCGGTACTGAAATGTTATTGTTTTTTTCTGATCATGTTCACAAATTAATTTTTTGTATTTAGTCCAAGATTTTACTGTGGTACCCAAAATGTATTATTGTATATTTAGTATTTCATGCATGCATGTGAGCACCAAAGATGGTCCGTGGTGCTTGTCCATCAGTGTTTATCTAGTACATATCCAATTTAACCCCAACAAATCTGACTGGACTATTCATGTATTAACACATCATGAGGTGACGTTTTCAAATAATATCTTAAGATTATTCAATTAAACATGTTTATTTTTACATTCTCCCTCATTTTTATGTTGTTCTGTTACATATCTAAAAACACCCCCAATAAATCTGACTGTATAGTTTGTAAATTAACACATCATAAATCATAAATGTTTTAAAAGACAGTTGTTTTTTGTTTTTTCTGGAAAAGTTTTTTTTTTTTTTGCTGTGTGTTCTAAAAAAGAATTTAAAAGAGATTCTTATTCACATCATGCAGTCCTTTTGTATGTCATTCAACTGCAGACTACTGTGGATAATACTGTGATCATGATTTGACCTTATTTGACCTGTGATCACACAGACTGCTGCTAAAGATTAGGCCTGTGTTGCTTGAAAATCTGCTCTGTATCTGGCTATTTAAAGCGACAGTGTTATTAAAATGAGCTGTGTCATGTTTTAATGTGTGAGTATTGTTTATCTTGTCAATGTATTGTTGGTCTTGTCTTTTTTTAGGAATGCACAACATCAATAACAATACAAAATATTAAAAATATTTTAATATTTAAATACTATAAAAACATTGAAGATATTATTGTCTTATTATACATACTATTTAGGTTAAAATTATTAAAAATATATTTAGGTCAAGATATATACATATATAGTGGCCCTAAAAAGTAAACTTAATATGTATTTGCATTGTACAAAATATCAAACCAATTGCCATTTATCTAAAAAGAGATATAGCACAAACACACTTTTCAAGCACAACATTTGACAAAATAGTTTGTTGGGTTACAAATTATAAAGCATATTTATTGTTAAAAATTAAGATTAAAAGTAGGCTATTTTGATAGCTCGTGAAGAAAATAAAATATATACAAATAAAATAAGGTATCATTAAACTAATAACATATTTACAAAATATAACATTTGTAATTTAAATATATTTAATAAATCACTATAAAATAGACATATATATATATATATATATATATATATATATATATATATACACACACACACACACACACACACACACAGACCTATTTATTATATTTTATTATTTATTTACTATATTTATTAATATGTGAATATAAGGAAAATATTGTAGGAAATGGATAGGTCAGGGGCCAATAAACTATAAACTAATAGCACATTATTTAATAAATTAATCAGTCTATTCTTCGTTTAGCATTCAAAACAAGAGTAGAATTATATTCTAATAAAATAAATCAATTCATTTAGTTTGGACATGTATTTTGATGACGGTACGGCGCACCGCATCTATCGCGTCTCTCCCCGTCTACACTGCAAGAGAACGCGACGCGCTCTTGGAGTCTTCTGATTGGTTTATTGGGTGCTGACGTCATGCAGCGTCTCTCGGGAACGTCCTGGTTTTGTTGCGCCGCGTCGGTGGCGCATGCGCACATCCTGCTCTGGCGGAGAGATTATTATGAGGCAGCGGAATGGCTGATGACGCTAATGCTGATGCGCGGATCAAACAACAAAACCTGACGCATCGGTAAGAACTGCGATCAACAAACACCTTCTGCTTCATTCTAACGGGACATGTGTGATAAATCTCTCTAATCCGTTTATTCTTGAGATCAGACGCTTTATCCTGCTGACCGAACTAGCTTACAGCATCACCTGCTGTCACATACACCTTTATGATGTGTGTGTGTGCATGTGTGTTACTTGTCATCAATGCATATTCATAATGTATATGTGTTTGATGTTGTTTTAAATACACTGTGATTTGTGGATTGGTTATACTGTAATTCACGTACAGGTGTCTAACAAAGCCTGCTGGTTTAAAGAGGCCTTGAATGTGTGACTGTCACGATTTAGCAGAGATCGATAGAGGCTCAGGACCCAAACGCATTTGAAATTAAGGAAATGTATTTTTACAAAAACAAAATCAAAAACAAACACAAACAATAAATGTAAACAACCCCGAAGGGGGAAAAAGTAATCCAGGCTGGGGTAGGGGAAACAGGACAACAGGACTGACCGGAAGGGATCATGAACAGGACCGAACATACAAAAACCAGGACCAACCAACTAGACTGACTGGAACGCAAGACAAACTGGCACTGGACGGCAAACACGAGGAGACTAAAATAGGGAGAGAAATCAACAGGTTAACAAGAGAGGGCAGGTGTGACTAATATACTAATAATGGGCAAACAATGAGGTGGGGTATGACGTAAGACAGAGAGACATGCGGCGATACAGAAAGAAAACAAAGCCACATGCTCTCACAAGACAACAAAACACCCGAATGGCATGAGCGCACATCGGCAAGACAATAAGGCAATATACACTCAGGCCAACTGCCAAACAAGGCGAAACCACGCATTCCCACACTAAACGAAACCTGAGCATACATCACGAGGCAAACGGCATGTGATGCACGCAACAGGCGACAAAAACAAAACAGGACACCTGTGAGAGGGTTCGGCCACACACAAACCCGAAATCTCAGACAGAAGTGACCAAACCTCAGCACAAAGTGAAGACAGCTTGCGACCCGGGCGCGCAGCGCAGTCGTGAGAGACAGACACAGAACATGGAGCATGAGTGTCCAGACCCTGACACAGACCGAAACTGAACCAGACAGAGAAGTCAGGATCCAGACACCATGCTCCGGACATGTAACGCAAGACATCGCGACCCTGGTACGCAGCACAATGCATGCAAAAGTTTGCATACCCTTGGAGAATTGGTAATAAATGTACCATTTTTAAAGAAAACATGAGTGAGCAGGCAAAACACATTTCTTTTATTTCTTATGGGATTCATGTTCAACTGTAGGTTATAACAGAATGGCACAATCATAAAACAAAACATGGCAACAATGAAAAAAATGAAATGACCCCTGTTCAAAAGTCTGCATACCCTTAGTTCGTAATACTGTGTATTGCCCCCTTTAGCATCAATGACAGTGTGCAGTCTTTTGTAATAGTTGTCTATGAGGCCCCAAATTCTTGCAGGTGGTATAGCAGCCCATTCGTCTTGGCAAAATGCCTCCAGGTCATGCAAAGTCTTTGGTCGTCTTGCATGAACCGCACGTTTGAGATCTCCCCAGAGTGGCTTGATGATATTAAGGTCAGGAGACTGTGATGGCCACTCCAGAACCTTCACCTTTTTCTGCTGTAACCACTGGAGGGTCAACTTGGCCTTGTGCTTAGGGTCATTGTCGTGCTGGAAAGTCCAAGAGCGTCCCATGCGCAGCTTTCGTGCAGAAGAATGCAAATTGTCTGCCAGTATTTTCTGATAACATGCTGCATTCATCTTTCCATCAATTTTCACAAGATTCCCCGTGCCTTTAGAGCTCACACACCCCAAAACATCAGTGAGCCACCACCATGCTTCACAGTGGGGATTGTATTCTTTTCACTATAGGTCTTGTTGACCCCTCTCCAAACATAGCGCTTATGGTTGTGACCATAAAGCTCTATTTTGGTCTCGTCACTCCAAATTACAGTGTACCAGAAGCTGTGAGGCATGTCAAGGTGTTGTCGGTCATATTGTAACCGGGCTTTTTTGTGGCATTGGCACAGTGAAGGCTTCTTTCTGGCAACTCGACCATGCAGCTCATTTCTGTTCAAGTATCGTTGTATTGTGCTCCTTGAAACAACCACACCGTCTTTTTCCAGAGCAGCCTGTATTTCTCCTGAGGTTACCTGTGGGTTTTTCTTTGTATCCCGAATAATTCTTCTGGCAGTTGTGGCTGAAATCTTTCTTGGTCTACCTGACCTTGGCTTGGTATCAAGAGATCCCCAAATTTTCCACTTCTTAATAAGTGATTGAACAGGACTGCCTGGCATTTTCAAGGCTTTGGATATCTTTTTATATCCTTTTCCATCTTTATAAAGTTCCGTTACCTTGTTACGCAGGTCTTTTGACAGTTCTTTGCTGCTCCCCATGGCTCA
Organism: Myxocyprinus asiaticus; assembly: GCF_019703515.2. Lineage (NCBI taxonomy): Eukaryota > Metazoa > Chordata > Actinopteri > Cypriniformes > Catostomidae > Myxocyprinus > Myxocyprinus asiaticus. The sequence continues at coordinate 3,523,792 of NC_059381.1, read as the reverse complement.
GTATCTAGCCTGCTCAGTGCATCCACGTGAGAGCTAACAAACTCATTGACTATTTATACACAGACACTAATTGCAATTTAAAAAGCCACAGGTGTGGGAAATTAACCTTTAATTGCCATTTAAACCTGTGTGTGTCACCTTGTGTGTCTGTAACAAGGCCAAACATTCAAGGGTATGTAAACTTTTGATCAGGGCCATTTGGGTGATTTCTGTTCTCATTATGATTTAAAAAGGAGCCAAACAACTATGTGATGATAAATGGCTTCATATGATCTCTATCCTTAAATAAAATTTTTGCATGATCAGTCATATTTTCAAAATCAATGCCAAAATTTCACAATTTCTGCCAGGGTATGCAAACGTTTGAGCACAACTGTATGTATATATATATATATATACAGTTGTGCTCAAACGTTTGCATACCCTGGCAGAAATTGTGAAATATAAATATGAATTTATATTTAATATGAATATATTATATTCATGAAATATGAATATATTATATTCATGAAATATGAATATAAAATAATATTTTTTTCTACCTTTTTGTAATCCCAATAATTTAACAAATAGCCCATGATCTATAAATATTTTACAATGTAAATATATCGTTATTTTATTTGATTTTCTGCATTATAATTACAGTAGGAATTTGGGGTGAAAACGTGCTTAATTGTCATGCAAATAATGTCTAAATGCGAAACATAATTTCTGCAGTATATATTATATATATATCCTTTTTTTTTGTTTTTTTTGCTTTTTTGTTCTTGACAGGTCTTTTGTGATGAAACCCATCTTTTGACATATTATGTAATAACAGGTGTCAAGTATCATAATTTCAAGGTAGTGTAGTGGTCATGCATTATTAGTTAATTGGACTAAAATATCATGTTTATGTGTATGTATGTATCTGCTGTGATGAGCTGTCTTTATTTGCAGCCTGTTGTAAGACTTCAAAAGAGCTGGATGACTTGTGTATCTCATGTCGTGTAGTTTTTCTTAAGAGAAATTGGCTATGGGTTATTTATTTCATAGAATTATTAGTATTATTATTATTTTGTAGTATTGGATTGATTTAGAATATTATTTACATACAGGCTAGCTAAAGAAGGGTTATATTATATACCATAATCCAGGGCTGTAAATATAGAGCATAGCAAATTGATCTTACTTTCTCTTTCTAGTTCTGAAAAGTGAAACCTGATAGAAGGATAGCTGAAGAATGAGACTACGGTTTGTAGATAAAGTGAGTAAAAAAAAAAAAAAAAAACTTTATTAGCAAATGTGTGCATTATACACTACTAGCATAAACCTTTAAAGGGATAGTTCACCCAAAAAAGGAAAATTCTGTAATCATCAGTGCTCTCTGTTTCTCTGTTTGTGTGTTTGATTAGCAATGGCAGCAGGGCCAGCGGATGGTAATCTATGGGGCGGTCTTCCTCATAATGACCCTCCTCATCCTCTACAGCTCCAACAGCTCAAACGAACTTTACAGCCCCTTTAGAGACAAAGACTTCCACCACGCCGTCAAACACACAAACCTCAAGAAATGGGCTGGGAAGGAGGGATACTTACCTGTTTACGGCAACAAGGTGATGTTTTGAAAATAACAATTAATAGACAGACAGACAGTTAGATAGATAGATAGACAGACAGATAGAGATAGACAGACTGACATACAGATAGACAGATAGATATATAGATAGATGGACGGACAGACAGATACATAGATAGATAGACAGACAGACAGACAGAGACAGACAGCCAGACATATAGACAGATACATAGATAGATAGACAGACAGATAGATAGATAGACAGACAGACAGATAGACAGACAGACAGAGACAGACATATAGACAGATACATAGATAGATAGACAGACAGATAGAGATAGACAGACTGACATACAGATAGACAGACCGACAGATAGATAGATGGACGGACGGACGGACGGACAGACAGATAGATAGACAGACAGAGACAGACAGACAGATAGATAGATAGACAGACAGATAGACAGATACATAGATAGATAGACAGACAGATAGAGATAGACAGACTGACATACAGATAGACAGACAGACAGATAGACAGACCGACAGATAGATAGATGGATGGACGGACGGACGGACGGACAGACAGATAGACAGACAGACAGACAGATAGACAGACAGAGACAGCCAGACATATAGACAGACAGATAGATATAGATAGATAGATACAGACAGATAGACAGATACATAGATAGATAGACAGACAGATAGAGATAGACAGACTGACATACAGATAGATAGACAGACAGCCAGACATATAGACAGATACATAGATAGACAGACAGAGATAGACAGACTGACATACAGATAGACAGATAAATAGAGACAGACAGATAGAAAGATAGACAGACAGACAGATTGAGACAGACAGACACGCAGATAGACAGAACAATAGACAGATAGATAGATAGAAAGTAAATAGATAGACAGACAAGACAGACAGATAGATAGATAGATAGATAGACAGACAGATAGACAGATACATAGACAGATAGACAGACAGACACACACACACAGATAGACAGAACGATAGACAGATAGACAGATAGAGACAGACAGACACAAGTTGATCAGTTGTGTGTATTGTTGTTGTAGAGTATGACCCTACACTGTCATCGGTGTGCTTTGGTGACAAGCTCCAGTCACGTGTTGGGGACTCAAGCAGGAGAGGAGATCGATCGTACTGAGTGTGTCATCCGAATGAACGATGCCCCAACATCTGGATATGAATCAGACGTGGGGAACCGGACCAGTGTGCGCATCGTGGCTCATTCCAGTGTGTTCCGGGTCGTTCGGAAACCTGCAGAGTTCCTCAATCGCTCAGAGAGCCCTGCCATCATATTCTGGGGCCCGTCGTCAAAGATTGGACGAGATGCGAAGGGAACTCTGTACCGGCTCATCCATCGAGTCAGTATGACCTTCAGTAACCTCGCGTTTTTCGTCGTCTCTCCCAGCAAAATGCTGAAGTTTGACACGCTCTTTCAGAAAGAGACCGGCCAGGACAGGTATTCTTGATAATGATATTGTTTCATTTTATTATTATACTTGAGCAAAAGTTGTTACATTGTTACAGTTACCCCTTGGTAAGCTCCACCTCCTTGGTTACTGTTGCTCGCTCAGGCAAGCTTCATAGAACATCCCACTGGAAATGAATTGGAGATTTCCATGAACAGCATGATTTTCTAGTGAAATTAGCTCATATAGTGGCAGAAATTGAATGGATATTATTTTTTACATACGCTTGAATGAAGTATGAAATTCCAAAGCATCTTTTATTTAATTAACATTAATGAATTAGCTTGGAGAAAATGTAGGTGTCAATTATAACATTTGTTTTTGTTACAAATTTGTTCTAACTGTCTGTGTCCTATTGCACAGAAAAAAGTCGCAGTCCTGGTTAAGCACAGGCTGGTTCACCATGGTGATCGCCATAGAGATGTGTGACAACATAAAGGTTTATGGAATGGTGCCGCCCAGTCACTGCGGGTAAGAGAAATTACATTTTTTTTTGAATGGGAAACAGTCTTTTATATCTTGTCATTGTAATTCTATAGACACAGCAGCTACCCCACAATACAACACACACACATATATATATATATAAGATAATATATTTAGAGTGTGTAGGCCCTGATGTAGTTGTCTGAATTGTCTTTCATGTAGGAAACATCCACAGCCTAAACGGATGCCCTACCACTATTACAAACCCAGGGGCCCGGACGAGTGCATCACGTACCTGCAGAACGAGAGAGGGCGCCGTGGATCACACCATCGCTTCATCACAGAAAAACAGGTGTTTGCTCGCTGGGCTAAAATGTACAACATCACTTACACCAACCCAACATGGTGAGCAACACATCCAACATGGACACCAGTTTCACAAACCAAGGCTAATGAGAAAACAATCCAGTTTATGTTCTAGTTTCACATATCCAGCCTTGCGAGTTGGATCCAACATGTTGACCTCCCAATCCAAAATGGATGTTGTTTCACACGCATAGCCTGTTTTAAACTGTGTTGCTCAGAAACTGGTCCGGTTGTCTGGATAATATGAGACTGAGACAAAATGAAGGCCATTCAGGGATCCTGGAATAGATTAATGGACCAGGACAACCTGTTTTCCTTTGGAATTCTTGAGAAAACAGGTGTGAAAAGATGATCTTTATCAAAGTTTTGTCTTAAGCATAGCATTTCCAAAAACATCTACATATAACTGCCATGAAGCTCTTTTATGCCTTCCCTTTCACTATTTTTCACTCGTAATCAATAATCAATAACAACAGAGAATGGAGGCCTTTTAGAACGACAAAGAGAGAGGAAAGTATTTTTTCTCAGTTGCCAAACGGTAGATTAATTTACATCTTGTGGTACAATCAACACATTTGAATGTTAGTCATTGAGCTGGAGCAGACTAAAGAATATAAGAATGGAAATTTGAAGAATTGTACAATATTAAGAGTATGTTTTATTTTGTAAATAAGGGCGATGTGAATTGTTGTTCAAAAAAGTATTTTTACATGTTTATATGGTGTTAAAATGCCCTAAACAAGAAGATATAAGAAAATAACACACATTTTTAAATGACAAGTTAAATGGTCATTTCAAATCATCATTTTTAGATATACAGCTTCTTTTGTGTACATTTTGGGTAACTATTAAAATGGATATTTCCTAACATTTCATTATGCCTTTGCTCAGACCTTTATGAATTCATTAAAGGAATATTCCAGGTTCAATACAAGTTAAGCTCAATCGACAGCATTTGAAAAAACAAAAATAATTGTCTTTAAAAAAAAAAAAAAGAAGTGAAAATCTGGGTTCCAGTGAGGCACTTCTAATGGAAGTGAATGGGGGCCAATCCTTAAATGTAAAAAACTCACTGTTTCAAAAGTATAGCCACAAGACTTAAACAGTATGTGTGTGTTAACACGATTTTAGTGCGATAAAATCACTCTGTATAAATTATCTCCAATTTTAAAACTTCGTTGCCATGACGACGTAATGCCGTAAACCCTAAAACAACCATAAAAATGTCAATTTAAACACAAGTTTTAACAGAAGAATTAATGTAAGCACTTTAGAAAAATTATAAGCTTCACATTTCTGCCTTTAAACCCTCCAACAACTGGCCCCATTCACTTCCATTGTAAGTGTCTCACTGTAACTCCCATTTATAGTTTTTTAAGAAAAGGAGGGATGAGTTGAAATACTTCTTTTGTGGTAATCAACATTATGCCACAAATGCTGACAGTTGAGCTTAACTTGTAGTGAACCCGGAATATTCCTTTAATGAAGTCTGATCAAATATCCACTAAAGTTCTAGAACATTCTAGAACTCCATATAATTAAATTCAAGATCACAGTAAGTTATCCGATAAACAGTTTCTAGGTTTATATCATCCACCAAAATGCCTAAAGAAAATGCACTATATTCATACCCAACAATGACAAACAAACTATGTTAAGATTTTGTGTAAGCAGTTTGCTGAGGCCTTTAGATTTATTATGACCTTTTTACTAGGCAGATTTAATGTTGAGTTTTATAACTTGAATTCTTTGGCTACAGCTGTTAGTATACACACACACACACACACACACACACACACACACACACACTTAAATATCATGCTTTGACTTGCTTCTTTTTCTAAACGAGTGTTTTCAGATGACTATTGCAAATGCAGTGCTCTGATTGGTGGACGCTGTTTACGGCACCGTGCTTTCATTGGAGAACTCAAGCTGTCGTTGGTAATGGTTCGGATGGTGCTAGTCAAGGTAACCTCTGTGTTTTACCTTTGATTTTAAGACCCATATCCAGTGGTTGTACTATTCGAAGAGCTGATTTGGGATCAGCAACAGTGTACAGATAAACGCAACAGAATTGCACGGGTTATCCACAGTTTTCCTAAACAAACAACAGGGCGGCGCCATGATGATTCTGAATGCCACTGGACTACATTAAACATTACATTATAAGCTAAAAAATTAGTGATGCAAGTGAAAACACTGAAGTCAGGCTTCCGTTATGAATCGTGCAACACTTTCCTGAACGCGAGTTCAAGAAAAAGGTGGATAGTTTAGACCGAATATTGTCCACCTTTTTCCTGAACACGGAAGTATTCCACGATTTGCCTGTTTACAATTTCCAGTCTCCAGTGTTTTCACCTGCATTGGCGTATATTCTTAGTGGGTAACATATTACATTTGTAGAAACTGTCAAAAAAACACGTGGCTCTATAGTGCCGATACTTCGCAGAGTCGAGATGACAGTGCCTCACCGAAGTATGCAGATGTCATGAAGCAATGGCCAGAGGTTTGTTACGCTGATATCATGAACTACTTTGAGTTGTTATGACAGCCAACAACTGCACAAGTTGAGCGTGAAATTCTTTTTTGCTCTAAATGACACTTAAATGGTGGTTGTTCTCTGTCTGGATCGCTCGTTTCAGTTAGTTTTACATTGCGTAGAAACAGAAAACAGGCAATTAGAATCATCATGGCGCCACACAGTGGTTGCTCCGGAAAACTGTAGAGATCAGCCTCTAAATGAGCATTCTAGCACTTACACTGTGTCCAAATTAGATGTTTACATGCATACCAATACGCTGTTAACTACTGCAAAATCATCTTATTCAAAAATAAGATGTAATACGTAAAACTTAAAATCGTCTGGTTATTCTCTGTTTTCGACATTAAAAACAGTGTATGGGGCCTGGGTAACTCAGCGAATATTGACGCTGACTACCACCCCTGGAGTCGCGAGTTCGAATCCAGGGCATAATCCAGGGAGTGACTCCAGCCAGGTCTCCTAAGCAACCAAATTGGCCCGGTTGCTAGGGTGGGTTGAGTCACATGGGGTAACCTCCTCGTGGTTGCTATAATGTGGTTCTCGCTCTTGGTGGGGCGCGTGGTGAGTTGTGCGTGGATGCTGCAGAGTATAGCGTGAAGCCTCCGCACGTGCTACGTCTCCGTGGTAATGCGCTCAACAAGCCATGTGATAAGATGCGTGGATTGGCGGTCTCAGACACGGAGGCAACTGAGATTCGTCCTCCGCCACCCGGATTGAGGAGAGTCACTACGCCACCACGAGGACTTAGAGTGCATTGGGAATCGGGCATTCCAAATTGAGGAGAAAGGGGAGAAGAAAAAAAACAGTGTATAAAAACTTAAACACTCAAGTGCACAACAGTTGTGTACATTGGCTAATGAGAATGCAGGTAAAGTTGTTTACATGCAGAGCAAAATCTGGGTAATGGGAAAAATCTACATGTGCTGATCGGGTACAGTTTATAACTTTACTCTGATAATAAAAAAATGTAAAAATCATTTAAGGCAGTGGACCTCAACCAGGGGGACGGGACCTACTAAGGGGCCTCAGCACACTTCCAAGGGGGCCTCACGATGACTTAAAATGAATTTAAAATAAGAAATATTAAAATAATTAAAATAATCCAACTTAATTAAAATGCAGTGTATGCCCACAAATAATAAAAAGACGCTTTCTGAAACTTCTACAATAAATAATTATCCATGATTAATTATTTTAATCAGACACGGTGAGAGGGCCTTCAAATATTGTCTTGGACAGGGGGTCTTGGAGTCAAAAAGGTTGAGAACCACTGATTTAAGGCATTTAAATAAGCTTACATGCTGATGGACTATTAAGCATAGTAGTCGCTGCATTGTGTAAAGATGTTTTAAAATCTTAAAAAACATCAGTTGTCAAAACGGTAGTTGATCTAAATTCAGCAAGCTCAATCGACAGCAATTGTGGCTTAATGTTGATTACCACAAAAATACATTTTGACTTGCCCTTCCTTTTCTTTAAATAAAAGCAGGAGGCACTTACAATGGAAGTGAATGGGGGCCAATTTTTGAACGTTAAAATACTCACTGTTTCAAAAGTATAGACACAAGACATAAACAATTTGTGTGTTAACATGATTTTAGTGTGATAATATCACTTACTAACCTTTTGTGTGTAAAGTTGTTAACTAGTTGCCATGAAGACACCGTAAACTCTAAAACAACCGCAAAAACAAAGAATTAAACAGCTTTACAGCTGATATAATACATGTTTCAACAGAAGAATTAATATAAATTTATAAGCTTCACATTTCTGCCTTTAAACCATCAAAAATTGGCCCCATTCAATTCCATTGTAACCACGATTTTGAATAATATATATATATATATATTTTTTTTTTTCTCCTCAATTTGGAATGCCCAATTCCCAATGTGCTCTCAGTTCTTGTGGTGGCATAGTGACTCGCCTCAATCCGGGTGGCGGAGGACGAATCTCAGTTGCCTCCGCGTCTGAGACCGTCAATCCGCGCATCTTATCACGTGGCTTGTTGAGTGCGTTACCGCGGAGATGTAGCACATGTGGAGCCGTTATGCTATTCTCAGCGGCATCCATGCCCAACTCACCACACACCCCACCGAGAGCGAACAACATTATAGCGACCACAAGGAGGTTACCCCATGTGACTCCACCCTCCCTAGCAACCGGGCCAATTTGGTTGCTTAAGAGACCTGGCTGGAGTCACTCAGCACGCCCTGGGATTCAAACTCACAACTCCAGGGGTGGTAGTCAGCATCTTTACCACTGAGCTACCCAGGACCCCTAATCATTTTTTTTTTTTTTTTTAAGAAAAGGAGAGACAAGTGTAAATTAATTTTTGTGGTAATAAACATTGTGCCACAAATGCTGTCGATTGAGCTTAACGTGTATTGAACTCGTAATATTCCTATAAGAGGAACTACATCAAAACCAGTGTTAAAAATCAACATTCAGTGCACTTTTATTGTAAACATCTTCAACATTTTTACTGTCAACTCCCAGTCTAAACGACCAGCAATATAAATGATAAATTATCCATTCATTTAGTCCTTTCAAATCAACCATCAGCCCTTGTGCAAGGGCAGTGAACGGGTATGTTATTATCTGGGGCATTTGTACTGAGATTTGTATTGCATATTGATTTTAAACATGGCTGAAGGTTGAAAGCAGTATAAGGAATGTACTATTATCATAATTATATACTCTGAATGCAGTGACATGACAGTATGAGCTCCAATTGTTTTGCTGTGCTCGTCTCTCATTATGAATGTTCTTTACATGCCTGCCTTCAAAATAAATAGATGTATACGTTTGAAAAAAGAAGCGTGAGATTCATGATTCTTTTGTTTTCTGTTCTTAACACAAAACAGACATAAATAATCATGGCAGTTAATTGATACAGACAGATATTTCATAGAAATGTAAATACAAAATGATACAAAACAAATGCACATTGATAAAGAGTTCAAAGTGTGTTCCCACTTTAAGTTTCAAAAGCCTTGTGTGACTTAAGTATACACCTGAAGTGTTCACTTCCTCGCTCAAGCCAGTCTTTTGCCGATTGGAAACCGTTGAACATGAACTTCCTGTTCCAGACAGTCGCAGGGTAAATCTACTTCCTGTGGTCTTCCTTTGGACAAGTCAAGATTTCCTGCCTCAGTCCTGATAGGGAGATCAATATGGCTTCCTGTAGCAATGAATAATCAAAAAAAAAAAAAAAAAAAAAAAAAAGCTTTTAAGACAAACTGTTTTTTTTATTATTATTTTATCCTTCTATTCCTCTCTTTGGGTATAACTTTAGACCAAACAAATTGAAAACAAAAGAAGAAATCTGTCAAAAATGATTTTGTAAACAAAAAAAGCTATT